>NW_027101020.1:0-39788 GCF_029633855.1 Hoplias malabaricus
CATTTATTGTGTCTGATTATGGAGGAACAGATTTGGACAGGGCTTTTTAACTGTCTATAAATATTGTCTTTCTTGACCTTCATGCTTATTAACAAATGCTAGAAGATCTTTGATTATTATGATTAATATTTAATGTAAGGTGCATTTCTCTTGGTTATAATTGGCCTGAGAAACAGATCTATATAGGATCTATATTTCACGACAGAGATAAGTGTGAAATGATACTATTGAATGTATTATTTTAGAAATAATAAAAATTGTTTTAAAAAATCAGACTTTTCTGAAATGAATGTGAATTTGAACGGGAAATTCATCGAGTGCAACATACGATGCTGAAGTTGGCTATATAAATATTCCACAGTAAAACTTCATCATATTCAGGATATTAATAGTCTGTTATATTATGTCTTCAATGAGCCTTTCAGATTTGAGACACTTTGAATATAAAGAGATCATATCAAATGAATTAAGCCAAATGTGCAATTTCTCCACACATTCTATCATGTCCAGTGCTATGTTCACAGGGCAATTACAAAAAAATTCCACAGTAAAATTTCTTCATCTTCAGGATATTAATAGTCTGTCTTCAGTGAGCCTTCCATATTTTTGAGACACTTTGAAAATAAAGAGATAATTTTCGCGGAATGAAGCTAAACGTGTAGTTTTTCCACTGTATGGAAGTTGTGTTGTTATTTTGCCATCTAGTGGCTTATTTTAGCCATATATGGCACAGATGTGGTTGTACTGTGAAACAAGCACTTCGGAAGTGAACTTGGAAAATTTCTTAAGGTGAATTTTCTGTTCCACCTTAAACGGCAAATAGGAACTATTGCTCCATTTAAGGTGGAACGGAAAATTGTAATGTTAGCCAAGAAGCTAACGGGCCAGCAGTATTCGCGCTGTGGTCTCGCGCGAGTGTCCTGTCAGAGCCGTTTAACGGCACTTTTTCCAGTTACAGTAAAATGACAATTAGAAAATTATACCTAACGCAATCGAGTACTCAGTAAAATTGTTAAATAAAAATTTGTTAAAGAATATATTGATTGTTAATGGTAATAAGCTGTTCAATTTCGCTGTTGAAATGAAAACCGGTGTGTGTGTGTGGGGGGGGGGGGGCGCTTTGGGGTTGGTATAAATTGCAGGTTACCAGGAGTTCTGATTATCTAACTTACCCTTATCTATTTGATTTCTCATTCAGAGATATTAGTTTCTTTGAACAGCCTGTTAATTAATTTATTTATTTATTTTTACCGCTGTGCTGCTACTTACATGCATTCCTCTGAAGAAATCCTTCAGTTACTCATCCAGGTCTTATAATACTTCTGTTGGATGCTTATTGGTCCTTTCTTATAGTCTACTCACAGTCCATTGGCTCAGTCAACATTCTAGAATGTCGTGGTCAATGTACTGATTTTACAGGTCAAATGTGTTAAAGAAGGACAGTTAAGTTATATTTTTTACTCTCAGCATATTATAGATCAGAGGTGTTTAGTCCTTATTGCAAAGGTCTTGCAGGTTTTTATTATGTTAAGGTAGAAGCATCACCTAATCAGTTGTTGGAAACCAGTTTATTAAAAGAACTGGAATTGCCTGTGCCCCTGCTTGGAATGAAAACCATGCAGCCCTCTGTGGTTATATTTGATGTCAGGATGCTGTTCAAACTATGGTTCCATGATCATAGCCACATTTTTACCCATTTTAGTTTTGCTAGACACAGTCAGTAGAACAGTAACCAGAGAAGATTTTTTCTACTGTGAATGGTTGTGTTTACAGAAAAAGCAGCAGACTTGGGACTAGAAGGTTGCTGGTTCAATTCCCATGACCAATAGGAAAATTGCGGATGGGGAGAGTGAAGGAACCGCACTGCCCTCCTACATCACCATCCACATGTGCAGTGCCCATGAGCAAGGCACATAACTGCTCCAGGTGTGTTCATTGACCCTAGTGTGTGCGTGTGTTTCTGTTCACTGTCACGGATGAGTTAAATGTGGAAGGCACATTTCATAACACGTACAATGACCAATAATTCCACCAAATCATGCTGCACTCAAGTCACTGTAGCACTCAACTAACATGTGTGTGTTTAGTCTACATTCATCTCAGGTGAATTGAGTGTTTAATGAAATATGTCTGTGTTAAACTGTTTTTGTCAGTGTTTACATTGGAATTGTGAACTAACTGACAGACACAGGATGTGCTATATTTTTGACGCAGCAGTTTTCTCGGTGTTTAGGTTCTGTTGCCTCCATGTGGCAGATTGGATGGGTCAGAATCACATGACTACAGCTCAGTATCGTTAGTTTAAAAGGGACACTACACCCACACACACCAGGACATTAACAAAATTAAAATGGAATGACCAGAATTAAAAGAAACATCAAAATAATAAATATTTGCAAGATTTACATTAATTAGATTCTGAATGTGGAAATTGATTTAATTTTCCATTAATTCCCCAGCTCCACCCGTTGCAATTTTCATGCAGAAACAGTAATTCGTGATCCTGACACTGTTCCTCTGTTAACTTTTTAACTTTTAAAAAAAATTTTCACAGGTTTTTCCCAAGAGAAAAACCAGAGGGAAAGCTCTGGTGGAGGAGGAGAAGAAGAAGAAGAAGAAGAAGAAGAAGATGAAGAAGAAGAAGATAGAGTGACCCAGGAGAAAACTCAGGAGCCTTTACCAAAATACCGGCCAGACTTGCACGGCACTCTGAAAAGAGAAACCCAAGACTGAGCACTGAGGCATGTGTTGGCTTCCCTTAAGTAGGAGTAGCCCAGGTGGAACCAATTGCCCCAAATTAAGAGTGCCTCTGTCTCCGTCTAGTGACTGGGGGTGCCTTAGCAGGCAGCCTCGCCCCAGCCCCAGGCAGACCTCTTACAGAATCTTCCTATAAACTCTTCATTCCAGACACAACCTTGATTCACTTATTTATTTACGGTAAGAAGCATGCATTATTAATATGACATTTTGGATAAATGACTTCTAGTCCATTTCATATCTTTTTAGAAATGCAAGCTAGTAACATATAAGACTTTTCACATATTTGAATAATGCAAAAATATAGTCAATTTATACCTTATCAACAAAATACCAGAAAATTATTTTGCAGATCCCTAGTACATGTACAGTACATATGTTTTCTTTTTTTTATTTTTTATATATATATATATATATATGGCGGCACGGTGGCGCAGTCACACAGCTCCAGGGACCTGGAGGTATGGGTTCGATTCCCGCTCCGGGTGACTGTCTGTGAGGAGTTGGTGTGTTCCCCCCGTGTCCGCGTAGGTTTCCTCCGGGTGCTCTGGTTTCCTCCCACAGTCCAAAAACACACGTTGGTAGGTGGATTGGCGACTCAAAAGTGTCCATAGGTGTGAATGTGTGTGTGTCTGTGTTGCCCTGTGAAGGACTGGCACCCCCTCCAGGGTGTCATCCTGCCTGATTCCAGGTAGGCTCTGGACCCCCCGCGACCCTAAATTGGATAAGCGGTTACAGATAATGGATGGATGGATATATATATATATATATACACACACACACACATTTTATTTATTAATTTTTTTAACAGTATAACTTAATGATGATGATGATAATAGTGAGCCAAACTGGGCTGGTATTTTAATGCTGGCAACATTGGTCAGTATTCGTCAAGCTTCTTAATATAAGTGAGTTTCAGGATTTCTTGATGCAAGTCAAAGTAAATAAGAGATGGATCTGATCTTAAGTCAACACTCCTACTCTGATGAACTTCATGAACATGGACCACACGGCAAGAAAAGTTATTCACAATTATTTCTATAACCATCATCTAAATTTTCATGATTGTGACAGTCCTATTTGCCACTTGGTGTTGACAGATTCTGCTGCACTATTGACCCTAGTCCATACACTTGTATTTACATTTGGTAATTATAAAAATTTTAACATTTTGTTTTATATATATATATATATTATATTTCCTTTTTGTTTAGTGGATTTCATCACTGCCTGTAAGCATTAGATAGAATGAAGACACTTATATTTACATTAATTCTTCACTTATGGCAGCTAGCTCCTTATTTTTATTGATATTTATCAAGCTTTTTATCGCTGGCTTTTACAAAGAGTCCCACAACTTTGTCTATTCTTAAGGTCAGTTTAGTCAAGTATTCAAATATTATTTAGAAAAGTTAAAGTTAAAAAAATCAATCTCTTTCTTTCTTCTTTGTAGAACCATTTGAAGACTCCTTTTATACTTGGACATTTCGAGTGAAGTGAACCTCCAAACAAATATGAAACTTCACATCGAACAATATAAGATTTGCTGTCTAACAAGACAACAGTCGGTTGCCTCATACCAGCAGTATTTTCTGTGTGCACGAAACTAAAAAGGATCCTGTGAACTAGAACAGGAAAATTAATTTATCTGCTCAGTTTAAAAAGGCCCTGCCGCCCTCTCACTAAACTTACATTAAACTCTTCAAACAGTGTCATAGAGACACCACATGCACATAGTTTTGATTGAGGACAAATGTATACCTTAGGTTCTGAGTGAAACGCTGGTTTATTTGATCTGAGATGTCTCTCTCCTCTCAGGGACGAAGCGGATGATCGAGGGCATTATCAAAGCAGGTGACGTGTGTCTGATCGTTGAGGACGTGGTGACGAGTGGCAGCAGTGTGCTGGAGACGGCTCGGCTGCTGGAGAAGGAGGGGTTAAAGGTGAAGGACGCCGTGGTGCTGCTGGACCGAGAGCAGGGAGGACGAGACATGCTCGAGGCCGAGGGTATCACCCTCCACCCGGTCTTTACCATCTCCACCCTGCTGGATGTACTGCTGGACGCCGGACGCATCGACCCAGGTCAGTTTCTCTTCCGTTCTCAGTCCTGGACCTGCAGCTCTCATCATTAGTGAATCCAGCTGCTGTTCTCCATAGAAAACATGAGATAACACTGGATGTTCTGAAGCAGCTGCACATGAGCCTGAGGTCACCGTACTCAGTGCTGTGTGTCAGCTCAAGGGGCAAAAAACCCTCAAGCTCTGGGGTGTGGGGCAAATAATAAACCCTCGATAAAACAGCAGCACCGTGAATAATTCAGTGTTTACTTTAGAAAATACATCAAATACAATCAGTTATTCAGAATCTAATATCAGTTTTTATGTTTCTAAATATCTAATATCAGTTATTCAGTTGTTCATGTTCAGTTACAATATATTCACTGTCTCATTAATTAACCCCTATCAAGTGTTCTGCTGTAAATAAGTGCTATTGATTACTCAGTATTAGTTATGACTGAGTGTTATTTTATAGAAATAATAGTAAATATAAAGTGATACCTTTATGAAGTTCTTATTAAAGAGTGAATAAATGTTGCCTGTTGCAGCCACACGCAGGAGCGTGAAGACTTTTATCAAGGGAAACCAGACCTTCACTAAACCACCAGGGAACAGCTCCCCCAGAGGCGAAGGAGATGATGTGTGAGGAGAAAACAATTGACAAACAGCAGATTTGATTCAGAAGAATGTTGCCCTGTTCCATAAAGAATACAACAAATAAAACGAGAAACTTGCCTTTCCTAAAGGAAACATGAAATGGCTGTGCTGCTTGGATCAATCTTGCACCCTAATTTTATCTTTCTTTTTTTTGTCTCACACACACTGGGTAAGACACCTGTAGGGTTGTGACAAGGACGCTCAATGTGGTGTAATAATTTTGTTGTTTGAGCGAGTATTAGTCATGTCATAACGAGTTAATCGCAGACAATTTTCTTTGCACTGAAAACACATTGAACTCTATGGGAGCATAAACACTCCCTAGAGCCGAAGAAAAATTCATAACTGAACCCGTATTTTCAGACGGTCTCAAATGTACAGGAGCTAGAAAGGGGACATTTCTCTAACATTTAAAATTGAAAAAGAAGTCTCTAGGTGAAAGTATAAGGACGTTTATGGCGAAATGCTCAGCTAAAAAGTGGAAAAAGGGTTTTCGGCGACCGGAAGTTATTCATTTTCAATGCGGCAGCTACACTGGGGTGTGTCTGAAATGATTCACCTGTTCACTCATTCACTGATCACTAGACTGTAGACTGTACTGTGTAGAACACTATATAGGGAACAGTGAGAGGGAACTCAGACACTCACTTATTCAGGAAACTAATTATTTTGACCTTTCATCATGGGACATGAGAAATGTGATGAGAAAAAAAAAGTTTTTATTAATGTATGCTGTCTTCAGTTTTAAAATACTTTATATCATTTTTAATGTAATAACAAGTTATGAATAAAAACAGTTTACGTGTCTTATTTCAGCGTACAAACTGCATTTATTCAGTACTCTTCACACACACTTTTATATTCCGTATTAATCAAAAGGTCCGTCACACCTGCAGTTCTGTTGTTTTTAGTAAAGATTATAGCCCTAAGACAGAGATGTAGTCGTTCTCTGACAAGGACTAGGGATCTGAGTCGAGCCGTTAGTTTGTCGGTGAATTCAAACGGTCAGCTGTAATTTACTGCTGTGGCCACAAGGCTACGCTGTTATTCAGAGAAACTAAGGGCTGACCTCAGAACACCCAGCGCTGAAAATTAGCGTTATAGTTAACACATTTAAAATTTAAAATTAAAATACACTGCCCGACTTTATCAAGTACAAACTTAGAATGGTGTATACTTTTATTACGAAACCATACAATCTGAATGCATTTTTATTATTTCACCGTAAGCAGCAATTAACTAATGTTTTATTCCCAATTTAAATCTCATTTCCTGTTACTAAAGTGGTACACATACTTTTATCATACCTTTTAGAAACAAAACATCACTGTAACAGAAAAACTGGAAATCTTCATATTATTAACTTTATTTTCACATGGAAACACCTAGAATACTGTCACCTCAACAGGAGATATACACAGCCCAAATCCACTTATTAAACAATTATAAGATTCTGACAGTGATAAATGGTTTTATAGTGGTGTGTGCACTGTGTTTAGAGCAGCTTCAATAGACAGAGGAAAGATGGTCCCTGGAGCTGTGTGACATAGACACCACCGTGCCTCCTGTAAATATACAGTTTAATTTTTTAACTGAATTACTGAAATAAATTAACTTTTGTTGCTAACTGGGGCAAGTCTGTCTGAGAATGAATGAATGTTGACCGTAAAGAGCAAAGATGCAAATAAAATATAGGAATTGTGTCCATTATCGCTTCATGTACGTGGACAAAATTGATACCCTTCTTTTAAAGAAAGAAAAACTCACAATGGTCACTCAAATAATTACATATTACCACCATCACTGCTTTCATTATCTACTATTACTATTGTCAGTACACATGATCAGAAAAGCAGACTTTTGTGATGGTACAGGGACCTTTTGTCAATAATTTGTAGATTGACCAGAGGAGGATAGGTCCCTCCTCATGAGCCTTGGTTCGTCTCAAAGTTTCTTCTTCATCTCTGAGGGATTTTTTCCTTACCCCTGTCGCCCCTGGTTTTACTGGATTTCTGTGAAGCTGCTTTGTATCATTTGTAAAAAGCGTTATATAAACAGCATGGCTGTGATGCGGCACAAAATAGTCCATCTCAGCCGTGCGGTTATTTCATGATAACACACGACCTCGAGTGTTCTACTGCTTTTATATAACAGTTCAGTAAATATATAAACTATAAAAGTTATGTCAAAAGTATTTATGAAATAAGTAAATCCTTCCACCAAATTGTAGTTCCTCAACAAGTAGCATGTTGCTACGTCACAGTAACGAACTCTACAGCTCTTCAGTGAGTCACTGCCCTCACTCTCCATTTATTTCAAGTTAAACGTGTTAATAACAACTGAGTATAATTACGTACATGATATTTTTATCGGTATTTTATTCTCGAAGTACAATGAAGACAGTTTATTGGAGCAAAACATTAACTGAAGCTTATTAAACGGTGAAAAATGTGATAACGACAGCTGAGCTGCACCGTAGAGAATTAGCAACGGCGTTCAGCGGACTGATACAGTGTTTGTGGGGGGAAAAAAACGTGCTCTTATCGCGAATCAGAGTGCTCTACCGGAACTAACTTGTATAATTTTTCAGTCTCACTATTTGTATGGCACACTGGTAAGCACAGCGATGTGTGATGACAGGTTTACACCGTAAAACAGTTAAACAATCTTCACTGCCCATCACAGGTAGTCAACAGATATGACTCCATCATTTGAAGAATATTATAAAAAATAAAAAAACACCAATAATTGCTGCAGTAGCTGTGGAAGGTCATATACAGGCACTGTAATACACACGTGACCACGGAAATGTGAGAACCAGATATTTTGCGTGCTTCTTTCACTGTGAAGAAAACTTCAGGGGGGTTCTAGGAGCCAGTGAGTCTAGTCCTGTGGACTCCACCACTATAACGAGTACTTTAATCTAATAACGGACAAATGAATAGATTCAAACCAATTTATAGCATTATTCTGTAGAAAACACAGACTATAACAGGTGTGTTACTTTCATTTAAACATCAGCAGACAGGATGGGAGTGAAACTGCTGCACACACAAACACATTTTTAGATCATTTTTCCTCCCACAGGAGCAGGAATATTCTGTGTTATGTGGTTGAATATAAATACAGAAAAAACAGAAATCATTGCCTACACAGGTCATTTCACTGCAACATACAGACAGCTCTCTTTTAGACTGGTCATATGAGCTATTCTACAGCTAATTTCTGTTAGGGTTTTCATTTTATTTATACATTAACTTAATTGTTTATTTTTTAAATTCTCGTTTCCTCCTCTCCGCCTCTGGGGGAGCTGTTCCCTGGTGGTTTAGTGAAGGTCTGGATAAGCGGTTACAGATAATGGATGGATGGATGGATGGTTTCCCTCGATGAAAGTCTTCACTCTCGTGTGTGTGTCTGCAACAAGCAACATTTATTCACATTTTAATAAGAACTTCATAAAGGAATCACTTTATATTTACTATTATTTCTATAAAATAACACTCAGTCATAACTAATACTGAGTAATCAATAGCACTTATTTACAGCAGAACACTTGATAGGGGTTAATTAACTAATGAGAGTGAATATAACTGAATAATTGAAAGTAAATACTGACTACTAGTTTGTATTTAAAAAATAATACAAAGACAGAATAGATTTAATTTAGCAATTGATTGTAAATCCTGAGAAGTGCACTGCACTTAATCAATAAATGATATTTGTTCATGAATGATTTATAACAGATCCTGAATAACTGATATTAGATATTTAAACATATAAAAACTGATATTAGATTCTGAATAACTGATTGTATTTGATGTATTTTATAAAGTAAACACTGAATTATTCACGGTGCTGCTGTTTTATCGAGGGTTTATTATTTGCCCCACACCCCAGAGCTTGAGGGTTTTTTGCCCCTTGAGCTGACACACAGCACTGAGTACGGTGACCTCAGGCTCATGTGCAGCTGCTTCAGAACATCCAGTGTTTTCTCATGTTTTCTATGGAGAATAACAGCTGGATTCACTAATGATGAGAGCTGCAGGTCCAGGACTATGAGAACGGAAGAGAAACTGACCTGGGTCGATGCGTCCGGCGTCCAGCAGTACATCCAGCAGGGTGGAGATGGTAAAGACCGGGTGGAGGGTGATCCCCTCGGCCTCGAGCGTGTCTCGTCCTCCCTGCTCTCGGTCCAGCAGCACCACGGCGTCCTTCACCTTTAACCCCTCCTTCTCCAGCAGCCGAGCCGTCTCCAGCACACTGCTGCCACTCGTCACCACGTCCTCAATAATCAGACACACGTCACCTGCCTTGATAATGCCCTCGATCATCTGCTTCGTCCCTGAGAGGAGAGAGACATCTCAGATCAAATAAACCAGCGTTTCACTCAGAACCTAAGGTATACATTTGTCCTCAATCAAAACTATGTACCTGTGGTGTCTCACATCAGAGGGGTTTTACGCTTGAACTATGACATTGTTTAAAGTGTTTAATTTAGTGTAAGTGAAGTGTGAGGGCGACATGGCCTTTTAAAAAGATTTATATAAAAGTGAAATTGTTTCTGCTTTTTTCTTTTTTTTGCTTCTGACTTTTGAAATACATGGCAGAACCCATGTCTTGTATACGTCTGTGCGTGGTGGTGATTGTTGAAGCACTGACTCCAGCTCCAGTCCAGTCTCTGTGAATCTCCTGCACATTTTTGAATGGGATTTGTTTCACAATCCTCTCCAGGGTGAGATTATCCCTATTGCATTGTGGGCTTTTCTTTCATTAACCAAGGGGTACCAATAACTTTGTCCACGTGTGTACGCTGATTAATATAGAAACATCCTGGTAAAACGTGACTGTGTTGATCACTCCTATAGGCTGCAATAAAACGCTCACGTGCCTGACATACATGTGCATCTCAAGTTATTCATTCATTGTCTGTAAACCCTTATCCAGTTCAGGGCGGCGGTGGGTCCAGATCCTACCTGGAATAACTGGGAGCAAGGCAGGAATACACCCTGTAGGGGGCACCAGTCCTTCACAGGGCAACACAAACTCACACATTCACTCACACCTACGGACACTTTTGAGTCTCCAATCCACCTACCAGCGTGTGTTTTTGAACCAGGGGAGGAAACCGGAGCACCCGGAGGAAACCCACGCAGACACAGGGAGAACACACCAAACTTGCACCTTGAATAAACTTTTTGATATTCTAATTTTTATTAAAAAATGAAACTCTGTTTCATTAAGCAGTGATCCATTTCAAGTGTTTATTTCTTTTAAATGTTGATGATTATAGCCATCAGCCAATGAAAACCCTAAAGTCCATCCATCCATCCATCCATTATCTGTAACCGCTTATCCAGTTTAGGGTCGCGGGGGGTCCAGAGCCTACCTGGAATCATTGGGCGCAAGGCGGGAATACACCCTGGAGGGGACGCCAGTCCTTCACAGGGCAACACAGACACACACACATTCACTCACACACTCACACCTACGGACACTTTCGAGTCGCCAATCCACCTACCAACGTGTGTTTTTGGACTGTGGGAGGAAACCGGAGCACCCGGAGGAAACCCACGCGGACACGGGGAGAACACACCAACTCCTCACAGACAGTCACCCGGAGCGGGAATCGAACCCACAACCTCCAGGCCCCTGGAGCTGTGTGACTGCGACACTACCTGCTGCGCCACCGTGCCGCCCAAAACCCTAAAGTCATCTCAGAAAATTAGAATAATCAACACAACACCTGCAACGGCTTCCTAAGCCTTTAAAATTGTCCCTTAGTCTGGTTCAGTAGGCTCCACGATCATGGGGTAGACTGCTGAAGGACAGATGGCAGACGTTGACACCTTCCTGCTGTATCCGAGAACATTAATGGAAAGTGGAACGGAAGGAAAAATGTTTGGTAGAAAAAGGTGCACAAGCAACTGGGAAAAACTTGAAAGGATTGTGAATTCACAAGGAGTGGACTGCTGCTGGAGTCAGTGCTTCAAGAGCCACCACAGGTCGCAGTCCTTGTGTCAAGAGCCTCATGACCCAGAGACAACAGCAGAAGCGTCTCATTTGGGCCGAGGAGAAAAAGACTGGACTGTTGCTTAGCATCTTGTTTGCAGATGAAAGTTGATTTGGAAATCAAGGTCCCAGAGTCTGGAGGAAGAGTGGAGAGGCACGGTCCAAGCTGCTTGAGTCTAGTGTGAAGTTTCCACAATCAGTGATGGTTTGGAACCATGTCCTCTGCTGGTGGTCCACTGTTTTATTACAAGTTCAAAGTCAGCGCAGCCATCTACCAGGACATTTTAGAGCAGTTAATACCTCCCTGTGCTGACAAGCTTTGTGGAGATGTGGATTTCATTTTCAAGTAGGACTTGGCACCAATGACTGGTCATTAAACTCACCTGATCTGAACCCCACAGAGAATCTATGGGGCATAGTCAAGAGAAAGATGACACAAGACCTAACAATGCAGACAAGATGAAGGCCACTATTCAAAGCAGCTTTGGCCTCCATAACAATTGTTTGTTTTATAAAAACACTTAATACAAATTTCCAAGAGTTCTATTTTCTCATGAATGAGAGACAGGACTACGAAAGCCCTGAAGGGCAAGATGCGGGGGAAAAAATATTAAAATTATGCTTCTGAGAAATTATGCTCTTGAGAAGAGTGTCTGCTAAATGCTGAAATGTAAATCTGACAAATAATCACATTGGCCTGGACTACGCTGTGTGATGAGGGAAGAGCAGAGTGGAGTTCCTCATCGTCTCACACTGTCTCTGCACGGTAGAAGTATAATAAGGAGATGAATGATTACCATAGTCCTTGGCCTCTTTTCTGCGGATGAGCATGGGGTGGTTGTGGTTGGCGCAGATGATGGTGGCCAGCGGCAGAGCTGTGTACGGGACGCCACACACACAGTCGAACTTTGCTTCAGCTTCTTCAGCGCGCTCATACAGCAGTCTGGACACCTGAGAGGAAGAGTGAGAGTGTGAACAAGAGTGTAAAAACACACTAAAGGCACATCTTAGAGCAATTTCAGCATGAAACAATATAAACATGGCACAAAAAAAGTAAAAAAAAAAAAAAATATATATATATATATATTGTGAATGGTAGGTTATTTCTTTGTAACAATGCTTTTTGGCAATAAACCTTCTACCGTTGGAGCGTGTTCAATTCCCTTTGAAATGGTGCCACATTTGTAAGGAACCTGCATAATTTTACCGTACCAGGTCCCATCATGTCCGTTTTCAGACCTCTTGCACTCATCCTTCTCTTTCTATCCCTCCTTCAAAATCCATCCATCCATCCATTCATTTAAATAGGAGGCTCTTAGAGTGGGGTGATGTCATACACTGAAGGATCTCTGCCCGAAAACCTTTTTTTTTCCCCACTTTTCAGCCGAACAATTCGCCATAACTTCCTCATACTTTCACCTAGAAACTTCTAAAAAAATTTAAATGGTAGAGAAACTTGTCCTTTCTAGCACCTGTAAATTTGAGCATTATTGAAATTACGGTTTTTGAGTTATGAATTTTTGTTCGGCACTAGGGACGGTTTCGGCTCCCATTGAGTTCAATGTATTTTTAGAGCGGCTCAGAGTGCGGTTTCTAAACTTTTCTCCTGTTTTTAACTCGTCATAACATGCTCAATTCTCACTTAATCTGCATATTTTTTTTATACCATATCGATCCCCATACTCTCCTTGTAGCAACGGTATATGTGGTTAAGTGATGTGGGGAAATCTTTCCGAGCTATAAGCATTTGTTCAGAGGGTGGGTACGCTCCCATAGGAATGCACTGAAATTATTTTATTTGTTTTTCAATTTTCTGCCGAACATTTCACCATAACTTCCTTAAACTTTCACCTACAGACTTCATTTGAATTTTAAATGGTAGAGAAATTTGCCCTTTCTCAAACTTGTAAGTATCAGACCATTTGAGAATACCACTCTTGAGTTATGAACTTTTGTTTGACACTTGGGATGGTTTTACTCCCATAGAGCTCAATGTATTTTAAGAGCGGCTCGGCACGCAGATTTTCAACTTTGCCTGTTTTTAACTCGTCATTACACCATCAATTCTCGCTCAAAGTGCAAAAATGTTTACACCATCTCGAGCGCCAGACTGTCCTTGTCGTACGGTAAAGTTTTCGAGCTACGGCCAAATTTCCTGAAAGATTGCACCACTATCTCAGAATTCATTAAACAATAACTACATTACAGTGAGTTTCCATCTTATTAAGTTCACCTTGTAGCTACAGGCACTGACTCTAGTGTCATATACACCCACTATGACTGAGTACTCATGGGAGGTTTACTGAATATTATGATTATTTACAAATTATTAGCACCATTTTCTCCCATGTCCATTAATGGAAAGGAGCTGCTTTAAATATTTATTTGAACAGTGGGCCATAAGTGTTACTTAAGGGTTTACACATTTAAACTGATTATAATCCAATACTGTGCTGAGTACAAAACAGATAATACAGTCCTATAATTCTGTAATCAAATTAAAATAATGACTGTAGACATGAGAGACCTAATGGATTTCATAAGTTTGCAGTTCACCCCATAATCAGATTAACACAAATATATCATTAAAATATCAGGAGTGCTATGTATTTAATTTTCACTGAAATGTAATATTTTAAACTCTAACTAGTGGAGGGTACCTAGTTCTGTTGGAGATAAACAATGCCCTTTTTTCAAATCACAAAGGCTGCATTTCCTACACTCGCCTTCCCACAAAACATCTAGACCCCCACTTTCTGGTTTCTACCCACTTGCTGCGTACGCCCCTCCCACTTGCGGGCCTCCGGCCTGAAGAGGTATGTACTTGAGAGGTGTGAATGACGTAGGCAGTCTCTAACACTTTAAAAGGTAATTTTTAAGGGGGACGTCTTAATTATCCAGGGTTTTTTAAGGTGGAATTGTTTTTACAATACTTCATTCACAATATACTGGCTGTCTTTTCAACATTTTAAGCTTTATTTCAAGTGGTCATTTTTAAAGGTGGAGGTCTCAATACAACTGTGGGTTTCTTAAGGTGAAATTTTTTTAATGTGGTATTTTAAATGTATTGGCCATCTTTTTTTGCTTTTAAGACTCTTTTGGCCTGCGATCTGAACATCTCACTACAATTCTGGGTTTCTTAAGGTGGAATTGTTTTAAAGATGGAATTCAAAATGTTTCGTTTTCCATTCACGGCCTACGGAGCTCCATAGAGTCCAATGCAAACTGCTGCGGAAGAGTGCTCTCTTAAAATCCCACTACCAACAGCTTAGCGGTCAACACCTTCACCATAGCGTCGCCTAGTGACCCACGCAGGTTTTCCGTACCGACGACCTCGCTTTAAGCGGGAAAGACGCGGATTGGGGGACGGGGGTTTCAGCGGCGCAACATCTCGCATTTCCTCCTGTAAATGCAGACCTCTAGTTCACCATTGTGTTTTCCTCGCTGTGTCGTGATATACGTTTAAAGTGGTGCTATTGAGCTCTGGGTACTGGGAAACTGAGTTTCTCATCCATATCCGACTCCCAAAGTATTGTAGGGTATAACTCATCTGAACAGCGGCTCCTCGTGCTATAACTGTCCTCTGGAGACCGCTCCAGCTATCTAGTAACTCTGCGATTACATAAAGGGAATCCTTTAGTTCTAGTAGTCCAGACCGAACTAACGTTTGTGTGTGTGTGCGTTACTAACCTCTCGGAGTAACTCTGAGTAAGAGACGATTATTCGGAGGTCGAAGTAAATAGGAGAAAAAAGTCCACTCTTCAGTTGAAACTCTCCGAACTTCACTGCTTCCACCTCGTGGAGCTTCAATATCAACTTCTTAACACCTTCCATCCTCAAATGACTAACACTTAGCTAACCCGCATCATTTCATATAAAAGACGTGTTGGCGGGCGTTTGTCACCCCCCCCAATCGTTGAGGGTGGGGCTTTATGGCGTTAATTTTGTGCCACAATTCTGCACGCGCGCGCGCATATATTTCGAACGAGCAAGAAGGTTTCTTTCGATGTCTTTGACCTGCGCGCTCGCTACCCACTTACAGCCAATTACAAAGTGCCTCAGATTCAGCCAATCAGAAACGTCAAATGACATTTCTGATTGGATGGTTTGACCGCCAAGTGGGAAGGACATACGCGCCAGAGACATCGAGAGATCAGAGACATCGCGCGTGCAGAAACCTTCTTGCTCACTCAAAAATATCCGCGCGCAGAAACCTTCTTGCTCACTCAAAAATATCCGCGTGCAGAAACCTTCTTGCTCACTCAAAAATATCCGCGCGCAGAAACCTTCTTGCTCGTTCGAAATATCCGCGCGCGCGCGTGCAGAATTGTGGCACAAAAATAACGCCATAGGGCTTGGCTCTTACAGGGACAGTAACATTGCTGAATAAACGAAGAATGGTCAGGGGTTTTCAGCGGTGTTTCTTTACAGATACTGATGCCTGTAAGATTATCAGGGATTAGTTAAAAAATAAAACATTACCACTTTAATTCATTTATTATTGTGTAAAATATATCTTCTGCTTGTAACTCAACTGTGGCAGTGAACACATTAATAATGCACTAGTGGAGGTGAGCAGTGCTTCATTTTTAAATCACGGGGTAAGGGCACACAGAGACTGGGCTGATCCAGCGAGTGCACATGGAGTGTAAAGGAGTGTAAATTCAAAGTTTTTAAAGTAACATCAGACCTTAGTGTGGAAAAACAACGCTGACTGACGCATGGTAAAGTCCACACTGTCACACTGTGGAACACCTGTGAACAAGTGTATTAACACCTCTCAGTCAGATATCTTAGCGGATTAATGAGCTGCATCCGTTCTCTGAACTCTGGAGACAGTGACCTGGAGCAGGGCTCAAACCCACAACCCCAGGATCCTGGAGCTGTGTGACAGAGCTGTGTGACAGAAACACTACCTGTCGCACAACTTTGTAGCCCCTGTTATATTATTTATATTATATTATCTTTAAAGGCCTGTTACGTTAAGGATTCTAATTCACGATGGTTTGTGAAAGGCCTCTGTTAGTAAATGTGTTGACATATTGTTTTGAAGAATACAGTGTGTGGATCATGTTTGTTTCCTGATTCCTCGCTGCACAAGAGCCATCACGTGTTTGTTAAATATGTCCAGCACCACCATATTTAATTTAATAAAGGACTGATAAAAATCCTGGATGTTAACTGTAAATACATTCTCAGTGTTTAGCGCACTGTTTACAGTTACAATCCTACGGAGCCCCTGAAGGGACATGGTCAGAATTTCTTTTTAGGGAAAAATCTCGTGAACACCACTAACTAAGTCGTGAGCACTACTTTGTCTCTCTGTCTGGCGACATGGCAGGAAAGGAGAGGATGTGCTGTAACTCCTCCATCATGGACAAAGACCTATTTAACTTTTTGGAGTCACGTCACATTGTAGAAACAGAAAAACATACAAAGTGCTGCTCACGACTTACTAAGTGGTGCTTACTAGAATTTTCCCTAAAAAGAAATTCTCACCATGTCGCTTCAGGGGCTCTGTATTAAAGCACTTTTGAAAATAAATAAATATAAATGCTATACATCCTATCATTATTTTTATAGATGTATGATGTAAAACGAGCTGTTTTTTAAGCTGCTGCTGTAATCTCCGTGATGATAAACCTCTTCTGTCACAATCCGAACTATCAACCCTTCTCTATTTCACTCACTGAACAACCATAATATAATCACACCAGTCAGGACAAAGGTGCTTTATTGACTGAACACACACACACACACACACACACACAACTCTAGATTAGACTCCATTTCTATTTCTAAATGAGGACGTAACGGGCTGAAAAACTACTCTCAGGTGAAAAGGTCATCACCGGTGACGCTGACATTCATTGACCAATTAATTGATTCATTTATTGATTCGTTGATCCAGACCGACCACAACAATGTTCAGGTTGAATTAGGTCCAGAAGATGACTGACTGACTGAATTAATTCATTATTGTACAAAGATTTGTTACAATCTTCAGAGCTTCTGAATCGGTTCTCTATGGAAGTCTCATCAGACTTTGAAATATTACCACCTTTGAATTTGTAGTAGCACTGAATCTTTTTGCACTGAAATTCTGCATCTGAATATAACTGCTCTTGAATAGATCTCGCGAATTTTCAAGAACACGTTTTCACTGTTATTATTCAAGGGTTAATAAATTCAGATAAAAAAATTCAAACAATATATTTTGAAGTTGCTCAAATTCGGTAGACGACATTCAGACAACTACACATCTCTGCAGGCCGAAGGCCATCAAATGAGCGGGGCGTACGCAGCACGTGGGCACAAACCAGAAAGTGGGGGTCTAGATGTTTTGTGGGAAGGTGAATGTAGGAAATGCAGCCTTTGTGATTTAAAAAAAGGAAATAGTTTATCTCCAACAGAACTAGGTACCCTCCACTAGTTGTAGTTTAAAACATTACGTTTCAGTGAAAATGAAATACATAGCACTCCTGATATTTTAATGATATATTTGTGTTAATCTGATTATGGGGTGAACTGCAGACTTATGAAATCCACTAAGTCTCTCATGTCTACAATCATTATTTTAATTTGATTACAGAATTATAGGACTGTATCTGTTTTGTACTCAGCACAGTATTGGATTATAATCAGTTTAAATGTGTAAACCCTTAAGTAACACTTATGGCTGTTAGAAATTCGGCATCGAAGAGTCAGGAGACTGGAGTTCGGCGTTGACTGGAGTTTATTTTTCACATAGAATGAGGGGAATGAAGAATATGATAATCGGGTTGGGGGAGGAGCAGGAGGAAGACGAGGAGTGAGAGGAGGAGTACATAGAATGAGGGGGATGAAGAATATGATAATCGGGAGAAGAATGAGAGGTGGGGTAAGTGTGAAGAGAAGGTGTGATGGTCGAAGGAAGGGGGAGATGGGCTAGATGGATAGGTGTGAGGGGTGATAATCAAAGAAAGACATAGTTTATATCATGGCCCACTGTTCAAATAAATAAATAAACCAAAGTGCCGAACTCGTGTGTGTGTGTGTGTGTGTGTGTGTGTGTGTGTACAAACAGCAAATGTAATCAAGTTTACAAAAAGTAACAACACTTCAGTGTAAATAACCAATACAGTGTAGTGTCTGGGCAGAGTCAGTGGAGGTTCAGTGGCTGTTGAACAGCGTTTTTGTATTTTCCTCTTCCTCTGCCAGGGTTTTTGCTTGAGGAGGTGAAACGGATTAGCTGTGTTTACCCTTTCTGTTGTTAAAGACTTCTTTCATTTATGTAACACCACGGTTTACTGTAAATCTGATATTTTCTTACAACACCCCCTCCACACGACTGAAGTCACTCCAATTTTTTGGAGCAAATTCCTCCACCTCAGAGCTCTTCACTGTGTCAAAGCAACTCAGGTAAAGAGCGTATGATGTAATACGGGTAACTGGATGATGCCATTGCATAAGTCAGATAACGATAATGGATATTATTTTTGCTCTTAAAAATTTGTGATGTAGTTGCGACCTATACGATTAGGGCTGGATGATACGGCCAAAAATTATATATATCGATATATTTCTAAATTTCAGTCGATATTATATAATTCCGATATCGATATAAACCATCTCTGTTTTGTCTACAAGTGTAAATCGTCTCCTCTCAATATGAATTCAGAGCGATGGCCCAATGAAGCCTCATAAAGCCTTGAAGCACAAAATAAATAAATAAATATTTGTGAAGGCCTCATGCAACAGTGTCTGCATGGGAATAATCACTGCCAAATATATCAATAAAAACACCTTAATTTGATTTTATGTGGTTCATTCATTCATTCATCCACCCAGATAATCTGTTTTTGATGTGAGGGTAATGGTGATAGAGGTCAAAAAACTTGTCAGTATGATTTTAGTCAATGTTTAAATAAATACAATAATGTTTACCAAAGATGCGACAGTTATGACTTAATTAATTTTTGTTAAGAAACACCATTTTTCCACTGTGCTTGGCTTCCACACCGGCAAACTCAAACCGCTTCCGGCGCTATCGGTGACGTCACGGCAACGTAACGTAACGTAACCAACCTCTTTACGCGCTTCATACAGTTCTTGCCACATGTTCTGAAGCCTCTTTGTGCGATTCATCGTTAACGCGAGAGCAGTGTGTGAGGGTAAAGTAAGAGGACTGAGTGAGTGTGTATTATTTTTAGTTATTTGAAGACGATGGCTACTGATAAGTTGATATTGAAGCTCCACGATGCGAAAGCAGTGAAGTTTGGGCAGTTTAAATTGAAGAGTGGACTCCTCTCTCCAATTTACATCGACCTCCAAGTCATGGACTCAAACCCAGATCTACGCAATGAGGTCAGTTAAACACACACATACACAACACAGATACACACAAATCAGTTACACACAGCCAACACGGTGGACTCCGGCCAGGTCTGGTATCGACTCGGGGACTCGGCATGGACTCGGAGCCGGCGCGGCATGTCTGGTCCGAGTTTGGTCGAGGTGTTCCGGAAAACAAAACATACGGTCAGTTCCATTTATCCGCATTAGGTCTGATTACGGTTTTCTGAAACTGGGCCAAGTGCGAGTCCCACTCGATGTTTACCTCGTTTGGTACAGTATACGATAAAGAAGGAACTAAGGATACGCGTACATCAAGCGTTAATTTCCATACAGTGTTACACAGTGCCACGAGGGGGAAAGGAGAAATGTATGTGATAACTACGATTTTTAAGTTATTTTCACTATTTTATTATAATACGTTTATTGTGTTGAATCTAGGGAAAAACAATATTAAAAATAATACCCCCTCTTAATCTCATAAATCTCTCTTTTATAAGTGTTTAAGTGATATTGTGTCTCCCTTGGCGTCTGTTGTATCGCGACACTGGAGTTCCCGCGCTTCTCAGTTTGAATGTAAACGAACGGAGCGGGAGTATTAGCTATTGATTTAAGGGGACTGTTTCTAGTTTACTGTGATAAACGAGTGTTTATTGAGATATGTTAAAATATAAATAATAATTTGGTGTCTATCATAGCGCCGTACTTCGCCAATCCTTCGAAACAGACTTTAAGTGCTTTTAAGTGTTCGGTCAGTTAGTTTATAACGGATAGCTCGCTCGCACAGTTGAAACTGAAATATTTATAGTGAGGAGGAAAGCTAAACGACTCAATATCTAAAATCTCTTAACGTTAGGTTATGCATATAACCACTGTTCCCTGAAGAAGAGGAACGAGGTACAACACAAGCTGTATGGGATATTATGCCTTTTCCATATCTGGCTGAAGACACCTCTAATCACGCCCGCCCCTCACCTATAACCTCTGGACACTAGCACTTGGCATTAGGACACAGAGTCATCTTAGTGTCCCCTGGTGCAAACTGGGTACAAGAAGGGTGCACTGACACTGACCCACCCGTTTTGCAGATGCTAAAGCTAGGAGTAGAGCAGTCTTATATGAAACGAACTTGATGTCCACAGACTCCTGGAACATTGGAAAGGGACCAATTCCCTCTCCTAACACCAAAGCTCAAATGCATGCCATTTAAATGCATACAGACCTCTTGTAAAGGCTGCTCTTGCACTCTGAATAAAGGCAACTACATTGGAGGGTAAGCCACGAGCCATTAACATTGACCTTTCAGCGGGTAAGCGTGAAGACACCACAACTCCGGTCGAGGGTGAACTATTTCTCCACCTGCCTGAGACAGGAGGTTCTTGTGAAGAGGGAGAGACCAATGGTCCCCTGCAAGGAGACTGACTATCTCTGCGTACCATGGTTTCGATGGCCAGCAGGGGGCTACCAGAATTAGGGAAAGGTTTCCCTGGCGCACCCTCTCCAGTGTTGGCAATATAAGAGCTACTGGAGGCAACGCATACTGGAGGCACGGGTGTGCCAGCACATCCACTCCCAGGGGCGCGCTGTGGTCCGTTAGAAAAACAGAGGACAGTGCATGTTTTCTCTGGATGCGATGAGATCTACGTTGGCCTTGTCAAATCGATCCCATTTCTGCATTGCCACCAGAGGGCTGATTCACCATTCCCGCGCTGAAGGGCCCTCTCTGGAGAGGAGGTCTGCCCCCAGGTTCAGGTAACCTGGTATATATGCATCGCCCTGAGTGACAGAAGGTGGAGACTGCTCCACAACAGAAGGGTCACATATTCTGCGCTCTGACAGACATGCTCGGCCGGAGAGCGAGCATATTTCTAACCCCAGAAAAGAACGTTTCTGACTGGGGATTAGAGAGCTCTTCTTTAAATTGACCGATAAGCCCAGCCGCTTCAAATGAGAAAGCACAGCGTTTGTATCTGTCCGAGCTTTCACTTTCGACCGCGCTATTATAGCGAGGTCGTCCAAATACGCGAGCATGCGCACTCCTCGCCCCCGCAGTGGGGCGAGAGCTGCTTCCATACACTTCGTAAAAGTGCGAGGAGCTAGAGAAAGCCCGAACGGGAGAACGAGCCACTCGTGCGCCACTCCCTCGAATGCAAACCTCAGATACTTTCTGTGATCTGGATGGATTGCTATATGAAAATATGCGTCTGTGAGATCTATGGACGTGAACCAGTCCCCCGGGCCAATCGAGCGAAGGAACTGGCGCAGAGTTAGCATTTTGAAAGTGAAAACTCTCAAATGCTTGCTCAAATGCACTCTCAGATCCAAAATTGGGCGAGCTCCCTGTCCTTTTTCGGCACAACAAAGTAACGGCTGTACCAGCCCATTCGTGATTCGGTCTGAGGCACCACTCTTATTGCCTCTTTGCTGAGGAGATTTCTTATCTCCTCCTTGAGGACCGCTGCAGCACTGCCCGATACTCGGGTGAGCACCATGCTGGAAAACAGGGAGGGGGAATTCGAAATTGTAAACGGTACCCTACGCACTCGGTCCTTTCTACCCAAGGAGAGACTGCGCATGCGCGCCACTCTGCTGCATGAGCTGCGAGTCGGCCGTGATAACAGCCTATTTGTGGGGAAATGAGGCCCTCCTGTGGCTGAGCTGGGGAGCACACAGAATGCTTCCTCGGGCTCACTAACGCCAGATCTTTTATTGTGCTTGAAACAGACACCTTTATTTCCTGATGTACAAAATGAGACTTTATTAAGGCACATCGAGGAACATAATGCTCTTTTATTGCACCCAAACTGGGGGCTTGTAAACATTGAGGGAAACCCACCCACCCCTGAGAACTGGGAAAGGATTGAGGGGATGTTTGTGCACACGTGTCTGGGCAGAACAGGTGCTTTGTGAACAATACTGGGGTAGAACGTGTACTTTTTGGCCTGGGCCCCGGTACGGGAGAAGGGTGGCGCTTCTTGAGGGGCCTGAGGGGAGAGGCTGCAGCGTCTCCGAGCCTTGGAGACTGAACTGAAGGTTAGGATGAGTTAGGCTTCTTCCTCCTCACCGCTGAATCCTTCTGAAGTCCAGGTGGAGGACCCCTGCTCCAGGCGGAGTGACGCAGGGCCTGTTTTTGTGGTTGCTGCTTCCCCGGAAGAACTGCTGGTGCAGACCTCTTCCCAGCGAGAAATGGAGTGGCAGGCTTACGAGCGACCCACGCTGGCTTCTGCTTAGCCTCCCTTCTTGGCAGAATAGTGCCTCTGTCTGCTTTTTCCTGATCTTGAATTTAGCCTGAATGGCTTCGAGAAAGTGACCAAACAAACCTGCAGATGAAACTGGTTCGTCCAAATAAGACACTCTGTCTCTTTCCGACATATCGGACATAGTCAGACACAAGTGGCGCTGAGCCACCACCGTTGACGCCATTCCTCTGCCCAGCGACAGTGCAGCACAGCGGGACATGCACAGGATGTAATCCGAGGCAATTCTGACCTCGTTAAGCAAGGCGGTTAACGGGCTCTCCGCCGGCAGTTGCTCTCCGAGCTCGGCCAAACACATCGCCTGATATGTTTGGAGAAGGATGACTGAATTCATAGCCCTAGCTGTGCCTGCCTGCGCGCGGTAAACTTTATCCAGCTGCGAGGAGGAAAAATGGCAGGGCTTAGAGGGAAGCACGGCTGGTCCTGCTACCCCTAGGTTGTGTGATGGGTCGAGATAAGCTGCTAGTGAAGGCTCCATGGGAGGGGCGTTCAGCAGACCTGTCTCCTCCGCCCCCTCTATGTCGAGAAATGGAGCAAAACCCGGAGCCGTCATACGGGTCGACAGTGGTTTAGCCCATGAGGACTTTAGCTCGGCGATGAAGTCCGGAAACTGCGGGAGACGGTGTTTCACCGCTGTCGGGACCGGGGAAAGAAAAAACCCAGAGAATCTCGTAGCTGCTTTGGCTGTGTAAGGAGCGGGCCACTGGACGTCCAATTTCTGAGCAGCACGGCGATAAAGGGAGATAAAGGACATGTCCGCCTCGTCCTGTTTCCCCCCTGAAGCCGCTGCAACGAGAGGAGCCGGTAGGTCCTCCTGCTCGTCCTCGGAGAGACCGTGCTCATCTAACCCGAGATCAAAAGGGTCGTCGTCCTCGAGTTCAGCTGCGGGCTCGGGGATCCGGGGCTTCATTAGGTGAGCCGGTGATGGCGAACCCATTTCACACACGTCCCCCAGACTCTCCATGTGCTCAGACCAACTAATACACGACTCACCCACTGATTCAGCCTCTTCAGCGTCCGAGTGAGAAGGCTCAACTTGTTGGGAAAACGGGATCCTCACGGTCCAAAGCTGCTTGTCCGAGAATTTTCTTAACAAACGACACCCTGCACTCCAGGGTAGAACGTCTGAGCCGGTGACAGAACTCGTACGCCTCAGGCTGCACTAAGGCCCTCCTAGCATGAACGATTCCCAAGCAAACTGGGCACGCATCATGCAGGTCCTTCTCATGAATAGCGAACCCACACCCTTGAGGACAAGGGCGAGGGACTTTCCTGCCGTGGCGGGTACCTGCTTGCGAACTCATTTAGATAGCCGTTAGCAAAACTAAACGGGCTAGCACCGAGACTAGGCAAAGCGAGCTCAAGAGAAGAAGGCAAAAGACGTTCCAAAACAGCGCTCTGCGGAAAGACGACTCACCAACGTAAGGTTGTTGCCGTTCTTTCCTATTGGAACAGTAAGCTATTTGTAGTATCTTTGCCAAGGAAAAGAGCTAACTAGCTAGCTAGATTAGCAGAGAAGTGTAAGGTGTTCTTAGCGAGGTGAAGAGCATAAGAACTGAAGAGATACGCTAGTGTCCAGAGGTTATAGGTGAGGGGCGGGCCCACCTACCCTCGTCACTGTGCGTCATCTGCCTTGCAGGCGTGATTAGAGGTGTCTTAGCCAGATATGGAAGAGGCATAATATCCCATAAAGCTTGTGTTGTACCTCGTTCCTCTTCTTCAGGGAACTTCTCCGTTTCTTCTATTGTAGATTTGTGTTTTGATATTTATTAGGTCGTATTTAAAGTGATGTTTAAATTGTTTTATTATTACATTCACATGTACGTTACATATACACTTTTTGTCCTCACTTAGATGTTATAATTGAAGAAATATAAGAATGGATCTGTGACCCATTCATTTATCCCCCTCACGTTTGTAAACACTGCTCTGTTGGTCTGTCAGTGAGTAGAGAAGATTGGGTTGTTGATGTTGAACCATGCTTCCTACACTTTGTGCACATCACAGATGACAAAACTAGTAATACTGCACCCAGACAGTAATGAGAAACAAATTCGACCTGGATATGTGAACCTTATAGCTCACTAAACAATAGTTTAAACATATAGTGCACTATGAGTGCAGAATATATAATATATAATATTTTATGACCTTTACTTTTCCATACACAGGGTGTAGTGAGATGTTGGGATTCGGCCTAAGGTTGTGCACAATATTGTGGAAACCACTCTCACTGATCACTATTATATTATATATTAAACTTTAGGATTACCAGTAATATCAGATTAAATGAGGAAAAGACTGAGACAAAGCAATATGTGGCTTGTGTCTGTAGTCTCTTATACACTAAAACAACACAGGAGAGAAATTAGACAATTACTGATATTGCATATGATCTGTGTGTGAATAGTTCACTCAGATTCAGACAGAAGACCAGAGAAACGCATTCGAGTCTGGAGTTCTACCAGTTTTTCTTTAGATTCTGTAAAGAAAATGATAATGTGGCTAATTGTATAATTGTCTTTTTCTACTTATGCAACACTGTGGGATCCTTTACCTCACGGACAAAAAAAAAAGTAATGGTCTTCTAAGTGTTGTGAGACTCTCCACATGTATGAGATAAATGTATCTGTCTTTCCCATCTGTTTACATTTGTACTGCGCTCTGAAACTAGAGATTTCCCCAATATGGTGCCCATAGCAAAAAAAGAAAACAAAATCTGACTGTAACCCATGGATACTCCTCTAGCTGACACTTGGCATTGGGCAAGGGTGACGTTAAGCTCGTGTGCAAGTGCTCCAGAGATTCATATATATTGTTTCATGATGAAATCATTTACTGTGTCTTAACACACACTCTCACCCTGTTCCACTCAGGTGAACGAAATGCTGAATAAACATGCTGTAGATGCTGCAGAGAAGTCCAAACATGTGTGGAGCGACCCATACACCACCAACCAACACCACCCCGTACTCACCTGCACTGGAAATACCAAGGACAATGGTAATCATTCATCTCTTAACTCTACTTCTACAGTGCGAGACAATGAGGCACTCTACTCTGCTCTCTGGGTGGGCACTGTGTGAACAGCACAAATCACATTGAATCTGACATTTTAAAATCAGATTTGTTCCACATTCATATGTGGTATTGACATCTGATCCATATCTGATCTGTGGCAGTGCGACACTTTGAGGTGTTTGGGACATGGAAACAGCCTGGTTAAAGCAACATGTTGGGAAACGAGAAACAGAAAACATCAGAACACAAAGAAAAGAACAGTGCTTCATTCCCAGGTTATGATCTGTGCTCTTTAAGTAGAAGGATTGGGCAGTAATGTGAATTTCCAGAAAGTTCTCCAGACTTATTGTGAGAACCGATAATATATTGTGTTATAAGTCAAGTACCCCATGTGTGCATTACAAGGCCTTTCATTTGTGAAAGGCAAGTGAGCATTTTTGTTGCAGCCTATGGAATTTATCGGCACAACAGACATGTTTACCACGCTGCTATACACCTCTATATTAATCAGCATAGATTTTCACACCGGCCGCGTGCAGCACAGCAGTGGTAAAAGCTTATGTAAAAAGCAAAGATATGCTTTGAGTCTGTTTTTGACACATGCAGGACTAACACCCTGTGTTTCCTACAACAGGAAGTTTATCTGCTCCTGTGTCTAAAGTCATGGGGTCAGACTTCCACATAGTCACCAGTGAGTGTGGACTGATATTAGGGGTTAATTATTTTTATGTGGGAAAAGGCTTATTATTTAAATGAGGGGCAATCAACCAACGTGCACCGAGCAATAGACTGGTTGATGACTGCTAAATTACTGTTATATATTTCTTTACTGTTGTGTGTCTTCATTTTTAATATTGACTATCACAGATTACAGTAATTTAAAAAAATGTTATCTTCATTGGTTGAAATTTATCACAGTTTTCTATAAAAAATCCTTTATTGAGCCAAGGCTAGTAAGCAGCTCTGCCAGTCTGCAGTGATATCAGAGTATTTTATCATACACTCCTGGGACTGTGATGGGAGCTGAATTCAGATGCATATTTGACAGATTTTTTTGTTTAAAACATTCAATTTCACTTTAAATGTTGCAGTAGCATCAGGTGCCAAAATGTATTTGCTTCACAATTTAAGATGGAAGTGAAGTAAAAGAACATGATGTCCTGACATAATGCATAATTAAACGAAGATTAATAATAATTGGGTAGTTCATCATTCATTCATTCATTATCTGTAACCCTTATCCAGTTCAGGGTCGCGGTGGGTCCAGAGTCTACCTGGAATCATTGGGCACAAGGCGGGAATACACCCTGGAGGGGGCGCCAGTCCTTCACAGGGCAACACACATTCACTCACACACTCACACATACGGTCACACCACACTCCTCACAGACAGTCACCCGGAGCGGGAATTGAACCCACAACCTCTAGGACCCTGGAGCTGTGTGACTGCGACACCTACCTGCTGCACCACCGTGCCGCCCCAATTGTGTAGTTGACAAACGATACATTAATGAAAATTATAATGTGCAATTATTTGTCATTGTACAACATACAGAAAATGTCTTCCACATTTAACCCATCTGCGGTAGTGAGCGCGCGTACACACACACACACAAGTGCACTAGAAGTTGTTAACACACACCCAGAGTGGCGGGCAGCCATCCCCAGGCCTGGGACACAGTTGTGGGTTCAGTACCTTGCTCAAGGGCCACTCAGCCATGGATTAAGGGAGGAGGACAGTGCTGTTCCTTCACTTCCACCGTCCCCAATTTTCCTGTTATTCATGGGAATAAAACCAACAACCTTTCAGCCCTAAGCCCTCTTCTCTAACCAATAGGCAACGGCTCCAAATTAAACTCTTCAAGCAAGCGTCATAGTTCAAGCGTAAACCCCTCTGATGTGAGGCACCACATAGTTTTGATTGAGGACAAATGTATACCTTTGGTTCTGAGTGAAATGCTGGTTTATTTGATCTGAGACTTCTCTGTCCTCTCAGGGACGAAGCGGATGGTGAGGAGCGACGTGTGTCTGATTGTTAAGGACGTGGTGACGAGTGGCAGCAGTGTGCTGGAGACGGCTCGGCTGCTGGAGGAGGAGGGGTTAAAGGTGAAGGACGCCGTGGTGCTGCTGGACCGAGAGCAGGGAGGACGAGACATGCTCGAGTCCGAGGGGATCACCCTCCACCCGGTCTTTAACATCTCCACCCTGCTGGATGTACTGCTGGACGCCGGACGCATCGACCCAGGTCAGTTTCTCTTCCGTTCTAATTACCACACTCAGTGCTAATGTTAGCACAGTATCTGATATTGTTTGTTTATGATGGGTTTTCTATTTTTAAATATCTTAATTTCAGTTATTCAGTGTCTGTTATCAATAATTCATGAACAAATATCAGTTATTGATTAAGTGCAGTACATTTTCAGGATTTACAATCAATTGCAAAATAAGAAATTAAAAAAATTATTGTTCATTGTCTATTAAATATTAATTAAATACAAACTCGTAGTCAGTGTCTACTTTCAGTTTTTTCAAGTTGAGTTATATATTCACTAGTTATTTATTAATGAACAAGTTATGGTTGAATGTTATTTTGTAGAAGTAATAGTAAATATAAACTGATTCTGTTGTGAAGTTCTTATTAAAGTGTGAATAAATGTTGCCTGTTGCAGCCACACGCACGAGAGTGAAGACTTTTATTGAGGGGAACCAGACCTTCACTAAACCTCCAGGGACCAGCAGAAGGGCCTCGAAACGAGGAAGGAGCATCTCCCCAGAGGTGAAGGAGAAGAGGGTGTGTAAAGAGCTGAGTTACAGGGAACGAGCCACTCTCCCTGGGGTCAGTCCAATGGCCTCTAAGCTGCTGCGCCTCATGGATGAGAAGAAGAGTAATCTGTGCCTGTCCGCAGACGTGACCCAATCCAAAGAGCTGTTGGAGCTGGCCGACACTCTCGGCCCTTACATCTGCGTACTGAAAACCCACGTGGACATCCTTGAGGACTTCAGCCCGGAGACGGGAAGCAGGCTGCTGAAGCTCGCACAGAAACATGATTTCCTCATTTTCGAGGATCGCAAGTTTGCAGACATCGGGAACACTGTCAAACTCCAGTACGAAGGTTTGTGTGGAGAGAAGAGCTTGTTACGTTTAATTTTAACTGCTGCTTGATGTGTGGCTCCAGCTTAATTTACTGTGACAAAACATGTGTGTTTCTCTTTTTTTCAGGAGGTTTGTATAAGATCTCGTCCTGGTGTCACATGGTGAATGCCCACGCTGTGCCAGGTCCAGGTGTGGTGAAGGGGTTACAAGCTGTGGGTCAGCCCCTCGGCCACGGCTGTCTCCTCATCGCTGAGATGAGCTCTCAGGGCAGTCTGGCCACGACAGAGTACACGCAGTCTGTGGTGAGACTCTACATTTAATATTTAACCAAAGAGAGAGCTCTATGGAACTGAGGGATTCATTGGACCTTATTCATGAAACGTGAGCAGAGCGAATTTGCACGTAACTCGTCGGTGAATCACTTTTTTTGTAAATGTTCGTAGGAACAAACTAAATTTACACTTGCTCCTGAAAACACAGTGTGCGTAATTGTCGGAAAGATGCTGAAAGTATCATGCTACATGACTGAACTTTAAATAAAGGTTAATAAAAATGCACAAACTAAATAAATAAACAATAAATTAATTAATAATCAAATGAAATTTCACAAAACAGTCCTCTTCCGAACACGGCCTTTCATTCAGAGCGACTTCCAGTAGCTAAAGGGCTATTGTTCGCTGAATTATTTTGTTACTCGTGCAGTCAGACAGTTACTTAATGTGGATCATTGTAATATAAACGAGTTTGAAGTCTGTAAACCGTGTAATTGGCTGGTGTTGCGCTGCTGCTGGATTTAACAGAACTTCAACGTCTTTGGAGATGACACAGGTTTATAGTTTATTATCTGAGTGATGTCTCTGGTCAGTTCACTATCGAGATCCAACAATGCAACATTTTACAACCCTGTGCTGTTCCAATCATCCAAGCGTCATCCCAGGGATTTTAAACTAATGTTATATTTGACGCGGTAAAATGTTACAATCGCAGTGTTGTGTGGTCGTGCACCACCGATGTTTTATAACATGCTTCATCAAAACAAACACATTTAAAGGAACTCTTGTAAATCAGGAGCAAATCCACAGGCAGTTATCCCTCTATGAGAGACTCCACAGAGAGTCAGATGAGGGAAAACTCATAGAAGGAGCTTGTGTCAAGAATAAAACACCTTTACCTTCCGTGCAGCTGCGGGACAAGCTTAAGTGAATGTGCAGGGGTCTGCAAATATTTTAGTTTATTTAACAAAATGATAACCTCAAATTAAACTGCACTGCCACACGGAGAGAAGCTGAGGGTTAAACCATACATTGAAACACAGAATATCACTAATAATGTTTTATTTTTATTTTTATTTGAGCAAATATTCTCTTACTGCTCAGATAATGGCTTCTTAAACGTAATGTTCTCAAACTAAACATTTTACACAGTACTATAACTAATCTTAATCTGACAAATGTCTTGCTACTTTCCCCATAAATGAGCAAAAATATACATAGAAAGAAACTAAAAAGTGCAGATTTGACAGTAAATAAAATTCTGTGGAGAGTAAGGCTTTTCTCAGCGGCTCCTCAATCTAACGACAAAGAAATGTGCACATCCTCCCAATTTGCGAACGTTGGGTATTCACTAACATACACACGTTCTACTAAAAATATCTGCTGTTTACGTAGTGTTCATGAATCTGGCACCAATTCTTTGGGAATGTCCACTTCTTCGTACAATTCACGTAGTTTACTATTGTTTTTTTACGAAGGTTTCATGAATCAGGCCCGAAATGTATTAACTTTTGGAAGATTGTGGTTTATAACAAAAAGCCCTGTTTTGCCAAGAACAGAACTATGTTCACTTGTGGATACAGTGGTACAATATGTACCTTTTAAGGTGGGTCAGATTATCATCAGCCACAGAATCCAGATGTGAGTGCAGGTGTGAGACAGATGTGGAGCAGTTCAGAGACATTAAAAAGACATGACACCAATGATGCACTGACATTGTATTTTATTTTTTTTGGACGTTTTCAGCTGTGAAGTCTTGTTTGTTTCTGTTGTGTGGTTTGAGATGATTCCGTTTCTGAACCTGAACCTGATGATGCTGTTCCGTTTCTTTCCCAGGTGAAGATGGCAGATGATTTCCCGAAATTTGTGTTCGGGTTTATCAGCCAGTCCAAGGTCAGCTGTAAACCAGAGCACATCCACATGACTCCAGGGGTGCAGTTACAGAGCGGAGGTACGTGACCATCCCATCTCTCACTGACCATCCATCTCTTTGAGCTCCTGTTTGCACAAGAACTGGAATTTGCAGCTCGTTTATGAACCCCCAGATGGCGCTGTAGCTCTGGAATAATCTTTAGGATGAAACTCACTGGTCACCATTTAGACCCCTGACCTTGTACTTCCAGTCACTGGCCACTTTATCAGAAACACCCCCCTTCTACTGACACTCACTGGCCACTTTATCAGAAACACCCCACCCTTCTACTGACACTCACTGGCCACTTTATCAGAAACACCCCCCTTCTACTGACACTCACTGGCCACTTTATCAGAAACACCCCCCTTCTACTGACACTCACTGGCCACTTTATCAGAAACACCCCCCTTCTACTGACACTCACTGGCCACTTTATCAGAAACACCCCCCTTCTACTGACACTCACTGGCCACTTTATCAGAAACTCTCACCTTGTACTGACACTCTACTGATCATTTGGACATTCAGGTTCATGCACCACAATGCGTTCCCCAGTTAATGCAGAAGTGGTGTTGTATTTGCTGACTTTCCTGTTGGTTTCTCCTCCAGGTGATGGTCTGGGGCAGCAGTACATTACACCAGATGATGTCATTTGTTCTAGACGCTCAGACATCATCATCGTGGGCCGTGGGATCTTAAAGAGTGAGGACAGAGTGAAGGCAGCACAGGAGTACAGGAGAGCGGGCTGGGAGGCCTATCTCAAACGCTTTGAATGGACTTAAAATATTAGAAAAAAATAATTTAAAAAAAAATAAATTTTATTATCAGATTTTTTTGTCTATATTTTTTTATGACATTTGCTTTTTTTAACTCTGTTTTGTAAATTAATATAAATGAGTATTTCCTTATGAGTTCATAAATGGATTGAGAAAATTAAATAACTTTTGATTAAACATTTTTATGAATCCGTTTCTAATCTTATGGTGGGATGTTTTCAAAATGCAGTGAACAAGATAAAGATGTTCCGTTCCACCGTCTTTGGCACTGAGCAGATGTTTGTTAACACCTTTAATGCTGTCTGGACATTAAGGTCCTTTTAGATTTGTGGATTCTGACAAAGCAAGTAATGTGATCAGTGTGACTTGATAAATCGCAGTCAGTAAAGCAGATTTGTTACTAATTTTTTACTTTTTACTTTGAGATTTGTTAATTGAGCTACATCTTTTTGGGTGTTGTTGATAAAGCACATTTACATTGGTCACTAACAGATTTCTGTGCACTACTGAGTGACTTTAAAAAAAAACCCAGATGCAGTTGGGTCTGCAGAGAGAGAGAAAGAAGAGAGAAGAAGAGATACCCTCTGTGACTAGTACATGGCCAGAGAGGGTGTTCAGCACTGGGTTAATATCAGAACCTGTCACAGGTCGGCTCGGGGGCTGAAGTCAATGTGTGTGTTTCATGATCAGAAAATCTAGAGCTGTGTTCGCTGTGATCTGTTCATCATCAGAACTGTTTATTTCATTTAAACACTTATTTAGTTCCAGTTTAAAGAGAATTGAAGGTGAAAATATAATGTTCACGTCTCTTAAAGACTTATAATCTCCATCTGCTGTTTAAATAGTGTCTGAAAATGTGTAAAGTTCTGAGAGATGTCAGAGCTCTGGTGGTGTTTGCAGGTCACAGAAATCGAAGTTAACTTATCTCCCAGTACCCTAGGTAGTGCACATTTTAAGTCATAAAATAATGCTCTCTGGAGACAGGTTTAAAAACAACGTGTATTTGGCTATGTGCTTCACGTCTCCGCGTCGAAGTAGTGTACCTTCTAGTCTGCGTGTAGTGATCTAATTATCTGAAGTGCTATGTGGTGTATACCGCTATTTGGGACGCAGCCGGAGCCTCTACGTGAGTAATCGTACTGAACGGAGCAGGGTATCGCTTACAAACACAGGGCGTATAATTACCTCTGGGTTCCTCACTTTTGTTTATTTGATTTTAACACGGAAATAATTTTTAAAAAGTCCCAGTTTTTGTTCCGTTTTTTCTTCTTTTATTTTTGTTTTTTTCTTCTTTTTCTCCGATGAAACGCGAGGGGCATCCCAAACCGTAGGTCCTACAGACTTGTCGTTTGATCAACTGGTAGTAAACCCTCCCGCTACTCAGGCGCAAAGAATCAGCCCGATCAGCCTGAAGGTGGCGCTATATCTCCCTATATCTCCTGCCCCGTGTGGCGTAGAGACGAAATTCTTTTTTCCTTTTTTTTTTTTTTATTAATAAACTTTATTAATTAATACAAATATATGTACAGTCCTTCCAAAATTCCAGCTTACATAAATTATATACTCATACATCCAAACATTTAATTACACATACAAACGAGCACAGTCTCATATATTTAGAGTGTCCCAAAGAATAGAGTCTTTAAAAAGTATATTAAGAGTCTTTTGTTTTTTTAATTCAGTCCTAATACTCTTCACAACCGCATCACTAGAGACAAAAGACTGTTCTATTGTCATTTTACATCGTGTTTTCCACAACTTAGACTTTACCAAACATATAATATACCACATAAAATGACATTTATATTCATCAATATTACAATCAAAAATGCCATAATAGATACTTTTAATATTTACATCAAAATTTAAACCTATATCCTTTACTTTTTCCCACACTTCTTTAGACCTATAGCATTCTAATAAAAAGTGATCCAGAGATTCTTCCTCTTGACATAATGGCATTGGACACTTTATAGTTTTAATAAAACAACTCCATTTTACTAAAAGTCTGACTGGTAACCTCCTTACTGCTATTAACCTGGTTGTATCTCTAATAGTCTCAGATATATTTTTGTTAAGCATATTTTTTAGACATATTTTATTTTCCTCTTTATTTAGTTCTCTAAATTCAAAATTCTGTCCATAAATTTTATCACTCACTATTTTATATATGCTTTTATTTGAAGCATTTATCCAATCAATGTTCAAATCATTGTATTTATGTATAAAATCTGAAAAGATTAATTTATAATATGGAATAGACCCTCTAGCTTTACCTTCTTTAGATTTCCAATTTGTCAAATCTCCTATCCACTCTACTTGTCGTTGAAATCCATTTTGAATAATTTTGCAAAAGGAAATTTTTGTTTTAATAGAGAAATCAATAGCACCTAAGCCTCCTAAATCACGTCTTTTATAAATCAGTTGTCTTTTAGTAACTTCTCTAGTTGTATTCTACGGAGCCCCTAAAGGGACTGGGGTAAAAATAAAAAAAACACTATTGATTTTGCGTTACCTCGCAAATGTTTGCGTTCCCTCGCAAACATAATTGCGTTCCCTCGCAAATCGTTTTGCGTTCCCTCGCAAACTCAATTGCGTTCCCTCGCAAATCGTTTTGCGTTCCCTCGCAAACATAATTGCGTTCCCTCGCAAATCGTTTTGCGTTCCCTCGCAAACATAATTGCGTTCCCTCGCAAATCGTTTTGCGTTCCCTCGCAAATTATACACAATTGTCTTTGGGGCTCATTCAACACATCAGGACACTGCAGTTTCCAGGTAAATCCAGCCAATTGAAACAGATATTATATATGTATTTATTTATCTCTACAAACACAGTTAGTTAAGCTAAATAAATTGCCAGTGCGACTCGTTCATACATCTGTAAGGAACTGCCTAACATCAGAGGAAGTTGTGAACAACAAGTTTATATACGTTCATCCTGAAAGTGCTAGTCAGAACGCCGAAGCTCCAAGTATCACCATAGTAACAGGTGTATGAGACATAGGCGGCTTCGTGAAAGAAAGAAAAAATGTGGACGGCGCACTGGGGCAGGGTTCAAGCTAAGAATCTTAATAAAAAGCCTTTACCAAGCAAAGTCTCACAAAAATACGGTGATTCAGTAACAAGATGGAGGGTGTAAGGCAGTGGCTCAACACAGAGATCTCAGGACACGTTGCGGACTGATTGTTACAGAGACGTGGCTCATCGCGCCGGCTCCAGACACGGTTGTGGAGCTAGCGAGCCGGTCCCTACACCATGCGTTTCGTTTTATCTGGGAATTCTGTTTTTCTTTGGGAGTTGTAAAAACGGAATACAATTTGGGAGTTGTAAAAACGGGATACAATTGTCTGCCAGAAAAGACTTTTACACACATACACACATTACTCCAATACACTACCAATAGCTAAACATTTATTTAGGTGTTCACTCTCCATTCACTCCCACTGTTTAGAAACATTGTTTATTGTCTGTATCTCTGTACTGTTCACATAACCTTTGTCCATGCGCTTGCACTTTAAATTCTCTCATCCTCATTTCATAGCAATTAACAAATCCATCCAACTCTGTTACTTATTATGACTCTGTCCACATTCCGTACTACACTGGTTAGCTGCTAGCTTTTCAGTATCATTTAAGCTGCTGCACTATATATAATGCTGCCAGATTATACTGATAACACTGTATTTCACAGCTGTACTTGTATTGTCTAATTGTAGGTTCTAGCAACGAATCTGTAAATGTAATCTTGTACTTGGGCTATAACATAGATGTTCTAGTCTATTAATCAGCACAGGGGCATGTAGGTGATTCAATCATTTACATTTTGATTTGCTTTTGTATGTAGCTAAATGTCTGAATTGTATAGGCTTTGATCGAGAGCTTAGAAACAATCACTGGAATGGAATAAACCTGAAGCTGATAATTCTGATTTTAATCTTATGACCTAGAAATGGAGGAGGACCTTGAAAGTTTCCTGAGGTCAAGAGGAGTGTCAGAGGAGGACCTGGATAAAATGAAAAGGGACAAGGTACAGTCATCACATTCCTAAGAAATTCTGTCTTGGATTTCATCAAATGAAACCAGACGTATATCGTCACTGTCCAATCAAATATAATTGCACTCCACAAGGTATGGTGCCAGCATAAGCCCACATGTGTTAAATCACAGACAGAAGCAAGTTTACAACACTATGTATTGATTATTCATTTAAATTATTTTATAGCTGATATGAAGATTTTGGCATTAAACCAAACCCTGGGGTCTGATATTTGAGTTTTACAGTCAAAGTGGAATTTCAGAGATATTCAGAATATCTGTAAATGTTTGACTGTAGTAAATATATGTCTTTGTTTTGTAGAATATAAATGTTCTCTGTTGTATATCTGTAATCCAGATTGTCTATTCAGGTGTGTTACTTGCATTTCTACTGATATAAAGCAAATCTGTAATGTTTGTATTTTGTATTTGTAGATTGACAGGTCTGTCCTCCTCATTATGACAGATGAAGAAAGGGCAAAGTATATTAGGTCATACGGTGATCGGCTGGCTGTTATTTCCTTTTGCAAACAGAAAGATATTTGTGCTGACAAAGGAACTCTTTTAGAAAGACTGAAACAGAAAATCTTTGCAAGAAGAACTGGGTCAAAACAACACGAGCCAGATATAGCAACCACACTGGAAAACGGGATGTCAAGACATAACAATAAGAATGCACAAAAAAGCTCAAGAAGACTCGAAATTGGGTGGCTTCACTTTTCCAAAAATGACTATCATCAAGTGAGGACAAGGAATGGAGGTGGAACAAGGCATATGTTGCTTGATAAATATACAACAGTTGCTCAGATTATGGAAATGGGAAAAAATCTTTTTTTCCAAAATGGCCACTCACCTAAAGGAGCAGAAGAGGACTTTACATTTACAATTTGTGATTTTAAAAGAAATCAAGTCTCTATGGAAAGCACACTCTTCCAGCTCTATGAAGAATGTAAACTGAAAATGCTGAGACTTTACATCTGCACAAAAGAAAAAGTTTCTTCAGTCATGATCCATGAAACATCTTCAGACAGTGATGACAACACAGAATGGCCTTCTTCAAAGAGTTTACCTCACAGATCTCTCACTGAAGAGGTATTTGAAGTTTTATTGTTTCTGTGCTTTTGAATTGCTGCCTCAACAATTACTAGGAAACTGGGAGAAATGCATTGACAATGGCCAGAAAATATGTGTCTTTATAAATTGTCAACAAAACAAATGGATTGATAAAACCTGTTTCAGGAATAATTTAATCAGGTGGTATGACAAATATTCATATGGATTTTGGTTGTTATTTTTTATTTTAAAAAATCTGTCTTAAGTTTTTAAGTTAAAGTAAATGGTGCAAATACATGTCAGCAGCACGTTATGAAATGAATTTATTTTATTGAATATATTGAGAATTAACATTCAATTAATATTTTACAGATTTTGAAAGAACAGGGACTACAAAGACACAAAAGACAAAAGATGTTTGATGTCAGCCAGAACCAGCATAGCAGTGCTGCACCCTCTGAGACCTTAGCTGATGAAGTCCCAGGGCCTTTAAATTACCTACATTCAACACCAAATGAAGGTAGAAGCTATGCAGTCATGCACTCCACCCAGGACTTTCAAGATGAGAATATAATACACATTTCGTCTCATGCAGAAGAATGTCTGAATGAAACTGGCATAGTGCAGTCCTCACATGAACTCCAGGACACTCCTAGAGAATATGAGGTGCCTGAATTCAACAATCAAGCACACAATGAAATGCAACAATTGATTTTGATACCAGAAGATTCAGAAATAGAAGTTGGACACCCATATTATGAAACGGTTGATGAGCTTGCATCAACAATAGAGTGGGATTTTGAGTATAACCACAAGGATATAACAAAGGTAATAACAATGAAGGAATGTCTGTCGCTGTTTTTGGTTGGTTGGTCCAGTAGTTTGTATATCATATTCACATGTTTAATTAATTTTGTTTTACAGAATGATGAGAGGAATGAAGTCCAAGATGTGGTATCTACAGAAAATGACCCTCCATCACCATCATCAGTGGGTCCTGTTAATGCAGAAGATTTACAACATGTACAGGTGACTCATACAATATCAATGTTATTTATTTATTTAGATTAAGGGTAATTCTGGTTTAAAGTTTTAGCTGAAATTCTTCATTAACCTTCTTAGCATGGACTTGATGGCTTTATTTTGTAAAATTATTTTTCACATATTACTGTAGTCATCAACTTATACACTGAATGATTACTGCATAAGGAACACATACATTGTATCTACATTCGTTGTCCATTTTATTAGCTTCACTGACCATGCAGGAGCACTTTGTAGTTCTATAGATGTAAAGTCAGAGACGGTAGCTCATTTGTTGCTGCAGTTTGTCAGTCCAGCAGTGACACAGAGTGGTTCAAAAACCTTCAGCAGCACTGCTGTGTCTGATCCACTCGCACCAGCACAACACACACTAACACACCACCACCACGTCAGTGTCACTGCAGCGCTGAGAATGACCCACCACCACATCACACCTGCTCTGTGGGGGTCCTGAGCGCTGAGGAACAGGGGGAGAGGGGGACAAGAAAATATTCTAAGAAACAGGTGTACTACAGTCTGTAATTGTAACTATAATGTGCTCCTGTGTGGTCAGTTGATCTGGTAATATGGATTACAAGTGTAAATACAAATAATGTTTTCCTAATCCAGTGATTAAGTGGCAAAATAAGTTGATTATTTGAATTTAGTATAATTTACTATCGCAATGAGCAAATGTATCTAACATAGTTTAATGCAAAGGTTTTCATTTTCACAGAAACATATTGGAAATATGTGCAAAAGGCAAATTTTAAATATATATTATTCTGCTTAGTTAATTTCAGGCAATAAATAGAACTACACAATTAAATATTAAGAGAATGTCATAATTAAGAAATTAACTTGTAGACTTTGTTATTTTCACTTAGAAAATTAAAACGCTGTTGGTCTAGGAGAATACAATATTTTGCTTAGAAGTCTATATGCTTGGTGTACCATAAAATGCTAAACTGTTTGTGTGTCCAAAATGGGCATAATTAATAACCTGCCCACAGGATTGTGGACCAAAGTTACATGATAAATAAGTATGCATGTTAGTAAGTAAATAAATTATAAGAAAAATCAGATACTTTAATAAATGTCTTGAATCTATTTCTGTATTTACACAATGAAGTAAAATCTGAGCTATTTCTATATGTCTATATTTATTTAAATCTTTCTTTATTTCTACATTTATTTATTCTTGTATTTCTATGTCTATGTTTAATATCCTAAAGCAGGATTGGTCAGCCTGGCAAAGCAGTACACAGCTCAGTGGCTCTTTTGTCTGGACAGTATTATCACATATCACAGACTGGGGACACAACAGAGACATGAACGATATGTACAGATGTGCAGCAGCACAGTGACTGTGTTAAAACAGGTCAAAACAACTCTATTCACACTTTAGATGTGTTTTTTTTTTTTTTTTTTTTGAAGTTAAGACTATAAAGACAGATAGTTAAGATGATTTGTTTGAGACAGACAGAATTGCTGCTGTCCCTCAGCTGTCTGTGTTCCTGCAAGATTA
>NW_027101021.1:0-18513 GCF_029633855.1 Hoplias malabaricus
TTATATCACGGCAATCAGAAAAAATTAACATTTTATTTTTGGGGGTTTTGCCCAATATTCTCCAAATTTAATAAGAGTAGTCAGATTGCAGTTTTATTCACAAAACAAAAAAGTAGTATGGGCAGCACAGGGGCACCACAGACAACTCCAGGGTCTTGGTGTGGTGGGTAAATCCTTACCTTGATTACTGTGCATGTGTGAAAGGGGCATCTGTGTGTCTGGTGGGTTCTGTCTGGTTGCTCCAGTTTCCTCCCACAATCAATTACACAATCACTCAGTTTATAAACTGAAAAGTTGGGAAAAATGACAATTAAAATAAAATTCAATGATGTGAAAACCCTATACACAATGGGAAAAAAAACAGAGACAATATTTCAATTGTTGCAACTGAGAAATTTTATGTTTTTTTTTTAAAAAATGTTTTCAATGTTCAGAGAAGCTGATAAGCAGCTGAAATCATATAACAAGACCACATAACTACCACAACCTGTCTCCTCAGGTCCCAAACTTTTACAGTTTGGTGCAGCACAGGTCATACAAAACAGTAGTCAACACACCCATGTCACAAGTTTTTGCAGCATGTTGCTGGCATCAAGTTGAGAATGGGCAAATATGTTTCAAATATTCAAAAATGTTGTCTTGTACTGTTTCCACATAAAACACATTTGATTTTATTTGTACACCACTGCATTTTATTTTTATTTACGTAATACACAGCATCCCAATTTTTTGGGAAATCGGACCATTGCACATGGTTTTCACTTCGTATCTTCGTACACCTCAGTCGGACAATGTCAAAATTTCAGGAATTCAACAAGGCAAGAAGATGAGCGCTGAGAACATGGAGTTCTTTTTAGAAGATTTAAGTGTCTTTGAAAAACCACAGAAACCTGATCTTTGTCAGGGTTGGGATCATTGTCCTGGACCTGATGGGGAGGTTATGAGGGGCAGCTTGTTCTGGTTTTCCTGATGGAAATAGGAGAGAGGAAATAAGGTGTTTAGTTTCTGACGCGAGCAAGGCTGTTCTTAAAGTAGCCTGTGGTTGCTGAAGTGATTATTATCTGTCAGGAACATTGTAGGGCATTACAGGTTGTCTGCAGCTAGACTAATGAGGCTGGGATCAATTGGCAGGTTTTTAAGCTGTACTTGACCCACAGTCTCAGCTCTTCAGTTCTGAAGAATATCTTGAATGGCTGAGTGAGATGTTAATGTGTTTTATGTGGTTTTGGTAAGCGACGAAGGGCTTTTATATTGATGGCTCCCAATTACAGCAAAATCCTTAGTGGTTTGTGTGCAGCTGGGTTTGTACAAACACTGTAATTTATTTTGATTGAGTATAAAGTGTGGCAAAACAGGCTTGACTTTAAATATCTGACCGTATAGTGATTTGATGTGATTACAGTTCTTTAGGAAATGCATCATGAAATCTTCATTGGGACTGTTTTGAACAATTGCGGTTAAATTAGTATATGACTAGAGGAGCTACTTAACAGAGCTGTGGATGCAGTTGCATTACCTTCAGATCACATTCAGATTGATGCATGGCATTTTTTCAGGAAAGACATGGTGAAATTAAATAGAAATGAAAATTATAAGCAAGGCTATAATTAAAATATGGGCTACATTTCCTTTATGCGTTATCATTCTATGTCTCATTAAAACCAGTGATAAGTTTCACTGCAGCATTCCCTCTCCTTTATGCAGCTTTAAACCAAGGACGTTAAAATCGCTGAAGAAGAATGCTGTGAGAAATGGATGATTTATCTAAAGTGAAAACTGAACTCAATGCTTTATTTTCTGACTGTTATTGCACCTTTTCCAGGTGGCTTCCAAACAAGGAGTTGGAACATTTCTGTGAGCATTTGATGACTTTCAGCTACAATAACATTAAAGTGGTCAGGATGAAAAACACCACTCCTGTTCTTCCCAGAGGTACTGGGCATGCTTCATGACCACAAAGTACACAGTTACAATGCTCCAGAGCCCAATTTTGTAGCGTATACTCCTCTAGCAGATGCTTGGCATTGAGCATGGGGACCTTAGTGTCAAGTGCAGCTCTATTTCATTCACTTTAAAAACTGCATAACACTGTGACCACAGCTGAATGTCTGTGGCCACAATGGATGCACCTCAAAGAGCTGAATTCAAGCTTTATAAGGAGTATGAGTATATTGTTTTGTATATAAATGTTTTTCCTTTTACATTCCTCATACTCTTTTCTAAGGGCTTCCAGTAGGGGGCGCTTAAAGCCTATAGTTGTTTACAGTCAGTGGGGGATTTTAATTTATTATTTTTTAAGATTTCTTGAATAAGATGATGGGCTTCTAACTCTGAATCAAAGTGAAGTAACCATTCTGCTCAGTATCTTAATTAATTACTGGTGCAGCATCACAAGAGGGCGATCTGCGCTTTGTAAACTTCTGCCTCAAGAAATCAGAAGTTTCAGGTCTAGGTTGACTAGAGTTTTATTTGTTCACATAGACCTGCAGATCTCTCTCTCTCTAAAATATTAAATTCTCTGTATGATAATTATGGCAACCACTAACATTCACTAGCAGCTATGAAGAATGTCAGTACATCTTTCTGTCCAAAACTGGAGTCTCTCTCTCTCTCTCTCTCTCTCTCTCTCTCTCTCTCTCTCTCTCTCTCTCTCTCTCTCTCTCTCTCTCTCTCGCTCTCTCTCTCTCAAACCCATGTTTATATTGCTCAGTTTCTCTCAATCTCAGAATCTTTTCACACACTCATGTTAATGAGACACTCCATTTTATAGCCATTGCTATCATTATAAATTACCCCCCTCCAGATTCCTCTAGAGGCAGAAGTTACTCATCAGAAGAAGTGCACAACAAATTACCCAAATTAACGATCACTGGGAGATAAGCTGTCCCTTGTAATGAGTCAAAAGTAAACAAAATTGGCCCTACACAGTGTGGTGTGTATGTGGTGTGTGTGCACCCCACATTGCAACTACAGTAAATGCAATGCTAGCCAATCCCAGGCATCTGTTAGCTCACATATACCCAGTTGGGAAGTAAATGCATTTCTCAAGCTGTTTTCAGCTGTCCAGAGATGAATAAGCATTGAATAAGCAGTAGCTGTATATCATGAAGGAACTTCACAAAAAAGATGACAGCCTTCCCCCTCTCAGTAACATACAGTATAGGATAAGATAAGGTAAGATAAAGGGGAGGCAAGGGTCTGGGGTTGTGAGTTCAATCCCTTGGGTCACTGTCCTTGAGGTGTTTGGTGTGTTTTCCCTGTGTCTACATGGGTTTCCTCCAGGTTCCCTGGTTACCTCCCACAGTAAAACATGTTGTTAAGTGGGTTGGCTATACACATATGTCTATATGTGTGAGTCTATATGAGGCTCTGGACCCACTCAGACCCAGAAAAGGATACAGCGTCCACAGAGAACTAATGAACGAAGAATAAAAATGAAATGAACAAAAGAAAGGAAATTGCAGGCAACTTTGTCATGCTGTGTTGTTGTGGTGGCTGTGCTGCAACAAAAATGCCTATGTAAGAGGCCTCTGTCAGTCGTCATTCAAAAAGCCTCCTATCTCCTTCATACCTTTGAACACTTTTAAAGAAATTATATGTCTTTAAAGATGGCAGATCCCACAGTCATGAGATGAAGGACAGATGAATCAAAGAGACATCATTTAGAGGTTTAAGATCCACCCACAGTCAGTCTATTGAAGTCTGGCCACTCCATTCCCCTCTTAGCAATACAGCCCTTTGCATTTTTTTCCAGTTTTACAAGACCTGGCTCTTAATGCTTTTCAATGCAGAGAGACCTAAAAAAAGAAGCCAGAATAACATTTCATATTAAACGTCGAAAACTTGGTCATTTGTAATGGCATTTTGTCATGGTTTTAATTGGACTGGATGATAGATGATAAGTGGTGCATACAGACACAGTGAGGAGTGCTGACAGAGATGTGTGCATTTTAACCAGTTGTGTGTTTAGATACGTTAAAATGAGCAATAAACTCTGAATACACTCAATAACCTTTACATTAGCAATTCTTTAAAGATTATTATTTAGCTTGAAATTTAATTTTTTTTGTAGTGTGCAAACCATTTTCAATTTTGACTGATGTCTGTATTAATTGTCCAAAACTGTCTGAGAGAATTGTTTTGCTGTGTTTTTTTATTGATTTTAAGGATTTAATTAAACCTAAAGGACCCAATAATTTTGTAAATGGGCCTCTGCTTAAAGGCAGTGTGCAACTGTCAAAATCTGACTTTCTAATTCTTTAAAATGATGTAAGAAGTAATCTAGGATGTATTCTCTGTGTGTGTGCATGCGTTGGGCTTGTGGGGGGGGTCTATTTTGTCCGTGTTGGTGAAAGAGGGCAGCCAATGTTCTGCCTTACATCATTTAATTGTGCGAGAAGATCCAGAACAGTTGAATAGGGAATGAAGCTGAGAACAGAGCTTCAAGATAATAAACTCAAAGACCTTGAACAATATCTGCTTTTTCTCTGATTTTAGTGCTGCTTTGGACACTTGAATATGAATAACTCATTTAACCCTGAAAATGCGGTTGGCACCCAAGGCACTGCATTTATCAGGATCTTATTAAATATGTTCTATCAATATTGGCAAGTTTTCTTTTACTTCTCAGCCACCATTATGTCTTAAGTCTCTCAGGGGTCAATTTTAGGCCCAATCTTGTTTCCAATATTTATTCTCCTGTGATAAGTATTTTCCTGAATTACAAAAATTCTTTTTATGGTTATGCCCAAGATATGCAATTTTATCTGCCCCTGAAGTCCAACCATCTCTGTTCCTTTAGAAAGATATACAATTGTTTGGAGTACATCAAAAATGAAAAAAGAAAAATGTGAAAAGAGAAAGAATAAGTCTCATTTGGCTCAATTGACTGTCCTCAGGTTTGGCTCTTGGGGTTACACGATGGAGAAAGACAATGAGAGAATGAGAACAAGAAATAGACAGAAGGAACGAGAGACAGAAAGAGAGAGAGATAGAGAGAGAGAGAGAGGGGGAGGGAGAGAGAGAGAGAGAGAGAGAGAGAGAGAGAGAGAGAGAGAGAGAGAGAGAGAGAGAGAGACTCCTCAGTTTTGGACAGAAAGATATACTGACATTCTTCATAGCTGCTAGTGTATGTTAGTGGTTGCCATAATTATCATACAGAGAATTTAATATTTTAGAGAGAGAGAGAGAGAGAGAGAGAAGAGAGAGAGAGAGAGAGAGAGAAGAGAGAGAGAGAGAGAGAGAGAGAGAGACAGGGGTTGTGTGTCCTGTCAGTTTTCTGACACATACTGTTCAGCGGCTGTCTGTCACTCTGTCATACAGAGCACATAGAAAGTGTGTGTGTGTGTGAATGTGCTTGAGGAGAATATTGTGGCTGTCATATTCTGACGTGCTGGATTAAGTTTGTCCCACTTCTCCTCAGCCTTGTCCTGAGCCTCTGTTCCAGAGTCAACAGTGTTGGATTAAACATAAAACTGCACAAAGAGGCCGTTTACCATCAAACCTTGTGACTTATGTAGTCTAGTATTTGAGGAAAACATTTAACTACAACACTCAACCCAGTCAGGAGCAGTAAAAACAATCAGAAGTAAAACCTGAGTGAAAGCACACTCAAGCGGCTAATGAGTGCAGGGGTAGTGGATTAGCATTAGTTTTTAGCTTCTATTCGGCTAAATCACTGCATTAACACTACGCTACCTCACTTCATGAGCGCTGCTGCAGTCAACCCATTTCACGACCGCCCTCAGTGAGATTAAGCAAGCAAAAGTAGTTTTTAGCACAAGTATGTTTTTGGCTAAATGGCCTAGAAACACACTATGCTAGGCAGTGTAGCTGTGCTCACCATACACAATTATCTATATGTGTTGCTGTATAATTTTTATTTATTTATTACAGGCCTTGCTATTGTTGCAGTATGGAAAAAAATGTATGTTTATATTTAAAGATATAATTTTATTTTGATAAAACCAATTTTTTTTTTACAAAAAGTAGAAAGTAATATGTATATCCCTGGCCTTTAGGGCATCTGTCATTAACCACTTGTACATATGATTACCCAAATGTACATATTTTTTTCACTACAGATACAGTACATATGTTGTTTCTCTGTAAGACATCTGTGAATGTATCAAAGTGGATATGAATACTGGAGGAATTCAGCCCTTTAGAAGCAAACTTAACAAGATCCCATTGGAAAAACAGAAAAAAAGAAAAGAAAAAAGGACTCTTTAATATCTGTGTAAATTCTCCTTCAGTAAAGACTCATATTAGGCTCAGATTTACTCAGTAAGTCTCCTGAATCATCAAAAAGCAACCTTAGACCAATAAAATATTGCTAAGACTTACTGAAGTGACACTGGACGGCACGGAAGCAGCCAAAAAAAGCAAAACAAAACTACTGCAAAAGCTGCCGTCTCATTTCAGCATGATGACCTGTTTATTGCCTGACCAATAATACACTTAATTTTATTACACTGTGACGAAAAGCCTGATTTGTTTTTAAGTGCAGAAGTGAAATAAAGGCAGGGCTCATTTTTAGCTTCATCTCTATCTCTCTCTATTACAGAGATTCCTTCTCAGATATCTGCTCATTGCTTTAAAATCATCCAGCATTGATGTGAGATAAGAACCAATTTCCAGGGCGTTTGATGGAGATGAAGAGGGGATTTCAATCTTAAGTTGATTGGAAGAAGCAAGAAATTTTGGAAAAAAAACCCAAAATTTTCCTCACTAGACATTTTATCAGAAACCAGTGCTTTCCATCTCCAGCTTGTTCTTAGAGACTGTAGCTCATCTTTATGCGTTAGACCCCCTCCAACACTTCTTCAATGGCCAGTTTCTGACCACAGACCTGCTCTGGTCTTGTTTATTTTCTGCATACAAAAGTTTCAGTGCTTATTTTTGTTTGCCTGTGCTTCATATTCCTCAAAATGTATGAGGTCATGTGCCAATTAGCATATTTAATACATCATCATATCATATATGCATCCTGTCTGCTGTAAGGTTATGAAACATCATTGCTTTTCTCCTACTGTCTGCTTAAATATAATGTATTTTAATACACCTGAATTCTTAATAAAAACCCTGCTCATTGTGAAGTCATCTGCGACTGTAGGATATGACTCGTCACCTGTTACTCTGTCACATTCTAGTGTGAATGGCACATAAGGTCTGTTCAAAAAGTCACTTTCGTCCAAAAAAAGTGTATATAAATATTACACAGGCTCTCATTGGCAAGGCAGTATTTAATATTTCAGCGACACCTCAGCAGCGAATTATAATATACATTAAATATATATCAAATGTTTCTCAATTTCCATTTCATTATGAGGCCATTTTTAAACAGTGATATTTGTATTTAAACAAATCTGAGCGTCCGTGACAGCTTTACAAACGAGGGCTATAATAATTGAATCTCACAGATACTGATCAAAGTTCAGAGAACCTGAAGCTGTTGGCACTGATCTGATTCATCAATGTGTCTGTGGCAAGATTATCTTGCTTTCCTTTCATTTCTTCACCTTTTTCACCCTCTCTTTCCACCTCAAAGCTTTGAAAGCCCCCTTTTCTGCTCTTTCCTCAGTTCAGTAATCCCCGTATGAGGTTATCCCCTTGGGTTTGATATCACCTGCCTCTCTGTAATCCCCCCTTTTCTGTCTCACTCTTCTAAAGGGTAAGACAGTTATGTAAAGATTGGACAAGGCTTTGGAAAGTGCTTATATTTTAAAATGTAGAACAGGCGTGGGGGACCTGCAGCCCAGCGGTCGTCTGCTCAACCAAACATGATAGAAATGGGAACATAAAAATAACATTGCATTGAATTAAAATCTCCAGAGTTAAGTTTTAAAAGTCGCTCGCACCTACTTTTGCTTCTCTAAGTAGGCTAATGCTAAACACATTCAGCCACGTCTGGGCTCTGGGGTGACAAATCAATTCTTCTGAAAGCACCAGTTGCTTATTTATTTGTTGCGCCAATGTTATTCTTTTGTGCTTATTTTCTTTTCTCAGACAGGTTACTTGTAAATGATGGCTATAGAATTCATCTGAAAAGTTAAAGGGGCGAAAAGGTTCTTGGGATTTCTCTGTTTGAGAAGCTTCTTTTTTCTTATGTGCTCATTACAGATAAGGCAGAGCATTTAGAAACCTGTCTAGTCAGTCAATGCCAGCATATCTAGCATAAGGTGATTGTCAATGACTCTATTCTTTGACTCACTGCGTAAAATAATAATTTTCAACATAATTTGACACATTTAAAGGAACACTATGTAGCATTTTTACCCTAAAATGACAGCTTCAGAATCATTGTGAGGTTTCGTTGGCCTGAAATAGGGAACCTCTATTGTTGCTGTCCTGGGCTCAGCACTGCAGAAACTGCACTATGTAACGTAGGAGCCCCACACTCCCTCTTGATTTCAGTGTAAATGTGAATTTCACTCTGCAAATATAGGCGCCCCCTCCAGGGTGTATTCCCGCCTTGCGCCAAATGATTCCGGGTAGGCTCCGGACCCACCACGACCCTGAACTGGATAAGGGTTACATTCCATTCCATTCATAAGGGTTTCCATTTTCCATTCATTTTCTTAAACTCCTAACCAACGTTTCTAGAGTTTAGAAACGTTTTCCAAATGAAGAAAATAGCACATCTATGGTAACCCTGTAGATGATATGGGAACTTATTTTTAATGAAAAGTTAAACAATTAATGTTTTAAACCACTGCATATTGAGCTATGTTGATCCAACATACTTGCTCTCACACTTCCAATCTCATATATTCCATCAGCTCCAAAGTAAAAACTCTCTAATCTTTTCCAAAACCAAAATGAGCTTGGATTTTAAATTTACTCTGCATTTAATCTCAGAGAAGACATGTTGCCTACAGCTTACTTCAAGCTAAAGCCATCACACAGAGGTCAGTTCAGGGTAAGCTAAGCTAAGATGAGATTCCTCTTCAATTAGGAATAGTTTTCATCTGAGAAAATCCCTTTCAAGATGAATTTTTACTGATGTCAAATTCACAGAGGCGCTGTGAATGCGAAGGAGAAACAGATGACCTGACAACAACGCGTTTGAGATGAAGGACAGGAAAAGCAAGAGCATTTGAAATGGAATAAACCTCACATCACTCATTTCAAAAGGTAGCAGACATGGTGAAAATAAAACAAAAGAGGTCAGGTTTACGTCTTCTCGTTTATGGCACTGGTTACTGCCAAAAAGGAGTCACACAAGATGTGATAGAGCTGTAATTAAATCACATCATTTCAGTCTGACTTGAAAAAAATAAGAACACAACTCCTGTTGTTATACACTTCTATGCATAATTAGACTAATCAAACTTCGTGAGCAGCTGCTTGGCACACACACACACACACACACACACATCTGCCTATTTAAATTTGTCTTTCAAACATCCTCAAACATTCAGCTTTGTTACTTGAAAGTGAAATTGTTGATTTTTGCTCCTGGACTCCCCCCTATAATTAATTAATTAATTCATTCATTCATTGTCTGTAACCCTTATCCAGTTCAGGGTCACGGTGGGTCCAGAGCCTACCTGGAATCATTGGGCGCAATGTCCTTCGCAGGGTGACACACACTCACACATTCACTCACACACTTACACCTCCACGCAGACACAGGGAGAACACACCAAACTCCTCACAGACAGTCACCCGGAGCGAAGGTCGAACCCACCACCCCAAGCCCCTGGAGCTGTGTGACAGTGACACTACCTGCTGCACCACCGTGAAATCCAGATTAAATGTGTCCCAGTGGGAGTTGTAGTAAATGGCTTGCTCTTTTATCTGTATTTTCAAACTATAATTTTTGCTCTTGTAATTTTTTGTGTTATTAAACTTTTTTCAAAGACTTGCTAGACCCACACACACACCCACACACACACACACACACACACAAGCACATAGGTCATAGGCTTTTCTTTTTGCTGAGAGAGGGTGTGAGCTTCATTGTAATGCTGGAGAGAACTGAGCCACTGTCAGCAGAGGGATGAATATAAGATTATCCATTACTGTTTACTTTTTCCACATCTCATCTTAAGATCTTAATGTTGAAATTCGTCCCAGGTTTACGGCTTTGCTGTATAACAGTAATTCACACAAAATGACCTTGGATTAAATCTAATCCCCTAACACTGTGAAGAAAGACACAAACAAAGAATCGTAGCGGTGACCTGACTGCTCCAAGGTCACACTCCTTCAGTAGCAGAGGGACCGAAAATCAAGAATCATTCCCAGTTAAATATTTAATAATTTTTCCTCCATATTTTCCCATTTGTCAAGCTCTGAAATCAAATGAATACATTGCAGTAGAGCTACATTAGCCTTGTAGCGCCAATGCAAAACAAAGAAGATCGAATACATTTAGGATAATGAGGGAACATACATATGTTTTGACATTTTGCAGAACTGCTACATTAAGAGCCATATGTCCTCTTTTTCCAGATGGTTTTCAGTGAATAGAGCTTCACAGCTGTTATTTTGATCATCAGCAGCAATCTGTGTTTATTAAGCTCCTTCTGAAGTGCAGTGCTTTCAAACCCCTTCGATCGAGAAAGGACACCTTTAGATCATCTTCAGCTTTTTATACAATGCTCAAACTCTAGGGAGATAATACCCATCATTCCTTTAAAAGCCTGATCAATCTCACCACAGTGAGTGGAGCTCAGAGTGTTCATCCATTCCCTTGTGTACACAGCCATTCCGCTCAAAGCCACACTCTTGTCCCATCATCCTGATCCAGGCTTCCTTTATATTACTGGATTTTCCAGTGTTACAGTCAGTTCCTGAAGACGATGTTGGAAACTGAAAAGATTGTGATGGTAATCATGTCTTGGTCAGAGCATCGCCAAAACAACAGGTCTTGTGCAGGTGTTCCCAGTATACAGTGGTTAATACAGTGCCTTGCGAAAGTATTCGGCCCCTTAAACTTTTCACCCTTTTGCCACATTTCAGGCTTCAAACATAAAGATATAAAATTTAATTTTTTTGTGAAGAATCAACAACAAGTGGGACACAATCGTGAAGTGGAATGAAATTTATTGGATGTGTCAAACCTTTTTAACCAATAAAAAACTGAAAAGTTGGGCATGCGATATTATTCGGCCCCTTGCGTTAATACTTTGTAGCGCCACCTTTTGCTGCAATTACAGCTGCAAGTCTCTTGGGGTATGTCTCCCAGTTTTGCACATCAAGAGACTGAAATTCTTGCCCATTCTTCCTCGCAAAATAGCTCAAGCTCAGTGAGGTTGGATGGAGAGCGTTTGTGAACAGCAGTCTTCAGCTCTTTCCACAGATTCTCGATTGGATTCAGGTCTGGACTTTGACTCAGCCGTTCCAACACCTGGATAAGTCTATTTGTGAACCATTCCATTGTAGATTTGGCTTTATGTTTTGGATCATTGTCTTGTTGGAAGATAAATCTCCATCCCAGTCTCAGGGCTCTCAGACTCCAACAGGTTTTCTTCCAGAATGGTCCTGTATTCGGCCTCATCCATCTTCCCATCAATTTTGACCATCTTCCCTGTCCCTGATGACGAAAAGCAGGCCCAAACCATGACGCTGCCACCACCATGTTTGACAGTGGGGATGGTGCTGTGTTGTTTTACGCCAAACATATTGTTTTGCATTGTGGCCAAACAGTTCAATTTTGGTTTTATCTGGTTTCACCAGAGCACCTTCTTCCACATGTTTGGTGGGTCTCCCAGTGGCTTGTGGCAAACTTTAAACGAGACTTTTTATGGATATCTTTGAGAAATGGCTTTCTTCTTGCCACTCTTCCATAAAGGCCAGATTTGTGCAGTGTACAACTGATTGTTGTCCTATGGACAGACTCTCCCACCTCAGCTGTAGATCTCTGCAGTTCATCCAGAGTGATCATGGGCCTCTTGGCTGCGTCTCTGATCAGTCTTCTCCTTGTTGGAGATGAAAGTTTAGAGGGACGGCCGGGTCTTGGTAGATTTGTAGTGGTCTAATACTACTTCCATTTCAGTATGATCGCTTGCACAGTGCTCCTTTGGATGTTTAAAGCTTGGGAAATCTTTTTGTATCCAAATCCAGCTTTAAACTTCTCCACAACAGTATCTCGGACCTGCCTGGTGTGTTCCTTGGTCTTCATGATGCTCTCTGTGCTTTGAACAGAACCCTGAGACTATCACAGAGAAGGTGCATTTATACGGAGACTTGATTACACACAGGTGGATTCTGTTTATCATCATCAGTCATTTGGGACAACACTGGATCCTTCAGAGATCCTCACTGAACGTCTGGAGTGAGTTTACTGCACTGAAAGTAAAGGGGCGGAATAATATCGCACGCCCCACTTTTCAGTTTTTTATTTGTTAAAAATGTTTGACACATCCAATAAATTTCATTCCACTTCACGATTGTGTCCCACTTGTTGTTGATTCTTCACAAAAAAATAAAATTTTATATCTTTATGTTTGAAGCCTGAAATGTGGCAAAAGGTTGAAAAGTTCAAGGGGCCGAATACTTTCGCAAGGCACTGTAGCTACCAAATGTGGTCCAAGGAAGGACTCATGAATAGACTCTCTGATGCTCGAGGAGAGAGAAGGCTAACACATCTGCTTCAATAACATAGAAAAGTTGTAGCACAGCACACGTAGCTTGTGTTACAGTAGCTGTTCTTGTGTGGGCATTTATACTAATTACTATGTTTAATTTTAACTTAAATAATGCACTTTTGTAGCTTGAGCTTTAAGTATTCATGGTCCTACATAACTGCAAGATGTGTATTCTCATCTCTGACAGGTTTACAGAAGATGCCACTTTTTAAGGCGGAATGAAGTCATTGTTAATTGTCTATTTTTAGCCTGTCATTGTAAACTGTGCAAAAAGTGTCAGACTGCCCGTTGTTATTGAGAGAATAAAGAGTCCTACCCAGAAAAAAGAGACATGTCTGTAAAGAAGTTATTCTGTTTTTTGTTTTTTTTTTGTTCATTTATGTATTATCTGATCTTCCCCATAGGGAGGCAGAGTGGCTCTACAGGTGTGTTCTCCCTGTGTGTGTATGGGCTTCCTCTGGGTGATCTGGTTTCCTACCAAAATTCAAAAACACATGCTGGATTGTCTGTGCAATAGTGTGTGTGAGTGACTGGGTGAGTGTGTGATGCCCTGTGATGGACTGACACCCTAAGCAGGGTGTGTTTGTCTGTACAAGCTTATCCAGTTCAGGGCCTTGTTGTGTGACCTGGAATCACTGGGTACAAAGCAGGAACACACCCTGGAGGGGCACCAGTCCATCACAGGTCATCATTTTAAAATAAGACTAGGGGACTGTCTTTTGTGTCATCATATTTTTCTGGATATTGTTCATCTTCATTTCTAAGGGAGCAAATAAGTATGTTTTATTAGTATTTTATGCCTCATTCATGACCTTTATTGCTTGCAAAGTGGGGAAATATAATATAAAAATCAAGCAGAGCAACCCCTGAGAAAGACATCAGCAGGAAACTAATACCAGCCGGATCCAGCCCTAACCATCCATCAGGTCTAACAATGTAATGGCGTAATTGCCTAATGGTGTTGTTTAATCTCGTCCCTGTGGTGAGCTCTGGGCTTTGCCTGAGGTTTTTAGCACTGATCACCTCCCATGAACTTGATTTTCTACTTGGAGGTCACCACTCACACTCAGAGAAGATACTGGAAAAAGAAATTTAACAGAGAGTTAAATTAGAGTGCCCAAAAAGCCACTCAAAAAAACCTCAGGAATGTTTTTGTGACTGAATGCAATCATGTCATCGCAGCTATGTTCCGAATTCTAGCCTTCACAGAAAAGCTGTTACTGTAGTAAAAACAAATAACCTTGGATTTACACCTTTCACTGCACAAACATGTTGAATGAGCAGGTGTGCACAAACCTTAGGCCATATGGTATTTCTCCAGCTTCATTTGAATATGACTTCAGTTTTTGTAAAACAATAAAAATAAATATGTAGATGTTTTGTGGGTACTGATGAGGACACAGTTCAACTGCTTCACAACCCAAATCTGGTGGAGAGGTTATACCCCTCTTATTAACACGTGGCAATGGACATGGTCTATTCTCCTTCACTGTATACAATTCTAAGAAGGTTTTATTGGGAATTCCTGTGAATGGTAGGCTTTAAAGACGTTGATTTTGCTAATTAACGAGGGATATTGCTGGACACGTCTTAATAAGATGTACATGAACATATGCTTTAGAAAGCAAGCTTAAAAAACACCAGTGCCGCGATATGAATAATTATATTGTTATGTAATTCTGTTACTTAAACAATACTGAGCTGATGAAATAAAATTAGAAATAAAATGTCCCACGGGTCCCTGAGGCTAAATTCATGTCCCCACAAGCTAATTATAATGGAATGCACACTAACAATGGACTATAATTAAGCCATGGACAAAGTGATGAAAATTATACCTGTTTTTAAGATTGTTTTTATACGGCTCTAATCCAGTGTAGTTACTAAGAAACTAAAGTAATTGTAGCATAATGGACAGGTCTAGATTTGTGTGTGATCTAGGGATAATTGTCATAGTCTACTGAAAGGTTCAAATCTGTGTGTAAATTGCTGTAAGTGTAAAATACTGGATTAAATCACTAATTTAAGTGTGGGTAGAACTTTCTGTTTTGACATGAAGGGCTTAAAGCTCAGGGCAGAATTGGAATGGTGGTGATAGCTCTGTGATTGGAGGCTGTGAGAAGAGGACGCTGTGATTGGTTAATGCTGAATTTGATCAATCTGTCGTAGTTTTCTTTTCCTGAGAAGCCTAGATCTGAATTTTTGAAATTTGAATTTTGGAGATAATAGTTTTTAAGATTTTCATTTATGGATCAGCATTTTTTTTAAATCTGAAAATTTCGCCCCCTCGCAATATCAAAACAAAGCATTGTTAACATTCAAATTCACAAGGGAGACACAGGGAGAACACACCACACTCGTCACAGATAGTCACCCGGAGGAAACCCATGCAGGCACAGGGAGAACACACCACACTCCTCACAGATAGTCACCTGGAGGAAACCCACGCGGACACAGGGAGAACACACCACACTCCTCACAGACAGTCACCTGGAGGAAACCCACGAGGACACAGAGAGAACACACCACACTCCTCACAGACAGTCACCCGGAGGAAACCCATGCAGACACAGGGAGAACACACCACACTCCTCACAGACAGTCACCTGGAGGAAACCCACGCAGACACAGGGAGAACACACCACACTCCTCACAGACAGTCACCCGGAGGAAACCCACACAGACACAGGGAGAACACACCACACTCCTCTCAGACAGTCACCTGGAGGAAACCCACGCAGACACAGGGAGAACACACCACACTCCTCACAGACAGTCACCCGGAGGAAACCCACGCAGACACAGGGAGAACACACCACACTCCTCACAGACAGTCACCCGGAGGAAACCCACGCAGACACAGGGAGAACACACCACACTCCTCACAGACAGTCACCCGGAGGAAACCCACACAGACACAGAGAGAACACACCACACTCCTCACAGACAGTCACCCGGAGGAAACCCACGCGGACACGGGGAGAACACACCACACTCCTCACAGACAGTCACCTGGAGGAAACCCACGCGGACACGGGGAGAACAGACCAAAAACCTCAGATTCAGATTCAAATACTTAAGTCAAAGTGCTTTAGCTCCATTGTTCTCCCACAATCTAATAACACATGTTGGTAGATGGACTGGCTGTGTGAAACTTTCCACCTGCATGTGTGTGTGTGAAAGTGTCCACAAGTGACTGTGTGAGTGACAAGAAGAAGAGTGTGAAAACGTCCACAGATATGAGTGACTGGGTGAGTGTGTGATACCCTGGGATGAACATGCGCTCTGTACAGTGCCCCTATGATGATACTGTATGTCCAAACTTTGTAGACCTCTTTTTAACTCAGTAGTAACCCATGATGAAACTTCAATTGTGCTGGTGCAGCTTGTATAATCTCCTTATAAATGCATTCAGTGAAATGAGATGCTCTGACCCAGCTGCAGGCCACCAATGCCCAATACCCAAAGCTCCAAAGAAACTGAGCATTGAATCTGCGGAGCAGTGCCACTGTGTTCTCTGGAGCGATAGAGCTCAATTGACATGAGCTGGAGTGCTGGAGCTGGAGAACACACCACACTCCTCACAGACAGTCACCCGGAGGAAACCCACACAGACACAGGGAGAACACACCACACTCCTCTCAGACAGTCACCTGGAGGAAACCCACGCAGACACAGGGAGAACACACCACACTCCTCACAGACAGTCACCCGGAGGAAACCCACGCAGACACAGGGAGAACACACCACACTCCTCACAGACAGTCACCCGGAGGAAACCCACGCAGACACAGGGAGAACACACCACACTCCTCACAGACAGTCACCCGGAGGAAACCCACACAGACACAGAGAGAACACACCACACTCCTCACAGACAGTCACCCGGAGGAAACCCACGCGGACACGGGGAGAACACACCACACTCCTCACAGACAGTCACCTGGAGGAAACCCACGCGGACACGGGGAGAACAGACCAAAAACCTCAGATTCAGATTCAAATACTTAAGTCAAAGTGCTTTAGCTCCATTGTTCTCCCACAATCTAATAACACATGTTGGTAGATGGACTGGCTGTGTGAAACTTTCCACCTGCATGTGTGTGTGTGAAAGTGTCCACAAGTGACTGTGTGAGTGACAAGAAGAAGAGTGTGAAAACGTCCACAGATATGAGTGACTGGGTGAGTGTGTGATACCCTGGGATGAACATGCGCTCTGTACAGTGCCCCTATGATGATACTGTATGTCCAAACTTTGTAGACCTCTTTTTAACTCAGTAGTAACCCATGATGAAACTTCAATTGTGCTGGTGCAGCTTGTATAATCTCCTTATAAATGCATTCAGTGAAATGAGATGCTCTGACCCAGCTGCAGGCCACCAATGCCCAATACCCAAAGCTCCAAAGAAACTGAGCATTGAATCTGCGGAGCAGTGCCACTGTGTTCTCTGGAGCGATAGAGCTCAATTGACATGAGCTGGAGTGCCAGAACTAATCATCCAGATATGACACTGGATGATTAGTTCTGGTACTCCAGCTCATGACATACCTCATTTTCCCATGGCTGAATGCCATCAAATCCTCATCGATATGTCCAAGCATCTAATGTTAATGCCTCCCAGAAGAGTGGAAGCCCTTATTGCAATAAAGTGGAAACAAAGTCTCTGTTAATACCCTTCATTTCAGAAGAGGTGTTGGGTGCACAATTGTAGCTCCCTAGAAGAAGATGAGACATTAAAAGCAGGATTCAGTTTGCAAGACAGATATAAGGGGATGAAGGGGATCAAAGGATGGGGTGTATTATTACAAAAAAGTAGGAATATAATAAGAAATGGAGATGTAGCACACAGCAGCTGAGGTGTGGGGAGACGTAAATGAACCCACAACAGGGAGAGGCCTAATGGAAATGCAATGGAAAAAAAATAAAGAAAAGAGTATGATTACGAATGGAGGACCAAGGGGGTCTTCGGCTGTTCCATTTGTGTGTGATGAGGCACTCTTAGGGCAAAAGAAATATATAAATTAAGGAGGGAATGAATGAAGAAATGAATAAAAAGGGAGGAACTGCAAAAGGCCTCTTCAAACTGAGCTAAACTAAAGAAGAGAAGAAAGCAATATAAGAACAGAAGCAAAAATAAACAAGAAATGAAGCAATAAAATCATACAATTTTGCCAGAATATTGCCCTGCCTTTTCCTGGAAGGGTCCGAAGGTAGGTGATGCAGATTCATCCAGGGTAAAACAAGGACACACATCCATGCACACTTTCTAAATTAGAACCTAGATTTATTTACAATCATTTTTTCATCATACTGATTAAAAGAACATATTCCTTGGTTCTAGATAAAGACAACATTTTACTCTAGGTGTTCATTCACCTACAACTGACCGCTGACGTAAACCGTGGCTCCAAACATCAGTTTCACCCCTAAAAAATAGTATGCACTGATGCCTGCTGCAATAAGCCTTTATTGTTTATGTAAGCCTTGATATTTATGCAGATTTATGTCAGTTTTCACAAAAGGCGCAGGTGTCATGAACCTTACAAATGACCTTATTATATATCGATTTTCACTGCTCATAAAGCCTTTGCCACTGCTCCATTTCCACTCTCTATTTCAGTGCTATTTTCTTCTTTGTCATATTCTTATGTATGCCACCCTTCCCCCAGTGCTTTCTCACAACAGAGTCATGAACACTGCCTTTAGATGAGGCTAGAGATTCTTACGCTTCCTTGGACTTCCTCTTGGAACTTTTAAGGACTTTTTGTATGATTAATCACTGTAAATGAAACTTAAATCTTCTGCACATTATTGTTGTGCATTGCTTTTTTTAAATCTGATTTACAAAGTTCTCACATTTCTTATCAGCTCTTATAGGCTAGAGGAGTCTAGGGGAAAACACTGGTGTTGGGGGTG
>NW_027101022.1:0-162500 GCF_029633855.1 Hoplias malabaricus
TGTGTCTTATGCCTGGCTTTCAGAGGAAGGCCATGGCCTGAGTTTACAGCTGGGGGGAGAGTATGAGCAGAAAAAACAAAAACTTAAAGAACTTCGCCTGGATTACAGACACTATGTGGCAAAGGTGAGAGCTTACATATCCAGAGGAATCTCGTGGTTGGTGGTAATCTAGTAGTTTATATTGGGTTTATCTTCTAGAAAAAAGAGCTGGGAGCTGGGGATCCATACACTCAACCACAAATATGGCCTCCTCCCCTCAGAGAGAGAAGATCTACAAAGGTGAATTTGTATTTGTAATTTATCATCTCATAATGAGGTCTGCTTTTCTGATGAGGGATCTGTGATAGTAGAGGAAAGAACTATCTGAAATTACACTATGATATTCAGTGTACGTCTGAGATACCCTATAGGAGGTTGTCTGGGGCGGCACTTCGGGGAGGGGGGGGGGGGCATTTCAGTTAATTATAACAAATAATTGCACATTATTATGCACATTTTCTGCCCTGTTGGCCAGTCCCATGTCTATCACCTGAACTGGGATTTGCTCACTCTTGTTGACAGTTGGGAGATAAGGTGTCCAGTAGCAACTGTTTGAGTTGACATGGCCTTTGTTTCTGGACTGTATAACATTGTAATTCACTGCTGGTTTAGTGACCTTGGTTGATAACTCATAGATATTTAATGACTATATTTAGGCTTCATATATTATTGAATGGTATGGTGCACATGTATTAGTCTTTTGATCCTGTTTACCCAAAATGGCATTCAGAAGAGAAGAATCACTACAAAAAATATCAATAATATCCCTCATTCTGACAAAGCTTGTGTATTTAATTGTCTTATTAGAGCACTAACTTTTAAAGTTTCAGTCATGTACAGTAACCTCTATGGCTCTCTTCAACTCCAGCCTCCAGGTAGAGACCCTTTTGGCTCTGCAACTCCCAGCCACACACTGCATTCTCCAGACCCACGAGGACAACGGAACAGCCCTAGCCTAGAGAGGCTGCTCTTCTCCAAGAGGGATGTTGGCACAGTAACAGATCCAGCAGTTAGAAGTGTCCCGAGACCACCTCAGAGGCGCTGGGAGGAGACACTGGAAAGAAAGCTCAAACATTACACATCTGAGGAGGAGCTGAACTCAGAGGAAGAGCAAGAGGAGCTTGAGCTTCTCCAGAAAAAGAGAGTCAGAAACCGCCAGGTACCTGGACACGCTACCAGGAGGGAGAGGAGGATTCAGCACTCTGTTAACAGGTGCATCTCAATACTCTTGAGTTCTGTTGCTCTTAGCCATATTAGAAATAGTCAGTTTTTCTCTTTGTTTAATAGGTAAATCCATAAAATATTCACAATTTTTATTAGTAAGAGGGACACAAGCAAGGATTTGTTGAATATATATAATATATATATATATATATATATATATATATATATATATATATATATATATTATAGAGAGAGAGAGAGAGAGAGAGAGAAGCATGGTGAAGCAATAATGAGATTTGGTTGGTGGCTCTTTTTTTTAAATTGTTACGGAGTATCAGTTTTGTGAAGGTTAATATCACAACAAGAGTTTAAAGTAATGTAGGCAGACACTTTTCGTAGTGTCTATTTATATTTGTAGTTTGTGTCCATCAGATTCCATTTATCATCCCTTCAACATCTCTGCACTTAAACTGATTGCTTTCTAACTCAGAGTCGCCCAGGAGAGGAGAGAAGCAGAGGTATCTTTGGTTAATGAAGAGGAGAACAGACAGACCCCACTGGCAACCATTAAAACCAAGTACTGATCTCTGGCAATTAAAATAATTGGATTTGAGGTGCTTGGGTTTTAAATGAGAAAGAGACAAGTGTGCGTTAAACGGCTGAGGGGGTAGTTTTTCTGACCCTGCACAGGGTTGATCTGTACAGGTAAATTTTCTTTTATTGATTGGGAGCTTTCTTGGGTGGGAGAAGTGATGGGAACGGGACAACGGGACAGGACAGAGCTGCTAGCAAGAAGAACATGGTGGACTTTGCCACAGGACTTATGATTGGTAAGGCTAATGGCTTTAAAACCTCTATTGTCTAAATAATATTTCAGTATGCCAAGGAGAAACGTCGACTGAATGAGCTGAAATGGGAGAAAATAAATTACTCCAAGGCTTTTCAAGACATTTAAAAGGCTCCAGTGCCCCTCTGTGATCACACACACACACATTTCCAAATAAACGAATGTAGTCACAGTCTGTTTTGCTGTGTCTCAGCTGGAAAAGGAAGCACAAGAACATTTAGGCTCAGTCTCACATCCCAGTCCTTATTTGTGTGTACCCACAAATCTGCAAAGTTCTAGTGTCCCAATTTTCATTCAAAGAAGTGCTTGAGTTCCCTCAGTGAACCCAGCACCAACACAGATGCCACTCCTGTCCCACACTTCTCCATTCAAAATAATAAAGCAGCGAATACCGCATTGAGCAACAATTTTCTGTTCTCTGCATCTACCACTTACACTTTATATAAGAGGGAGTTTCTTAATGCGCTACTCATTAAAGCTAAACTTATTTGGAATAATCTTTTAGTGTAGTCTGTCCTTTTCACAGAGACACTCAAACTCTCAATGTTAAGAGGTTACAGCTGAAACTGATATTGCACTAATCTTTAAGGGCTGAATAATCAAATTATGGCAATATACCATTAAAAATAGTGAATTTTCTTCCTGTAAAACACCATGATGTGTCACAAGAACCACACATGACTGATAATAAGCTCAGAATTTGAACACAGGCTGTAGCAACCATTTAATGAGAAAACAGGCTTAGCTCATGGTCAGTACACAGAGTCGACTCCTCGCCACATGGTCAGGAACACAACTATGGGGCTGAGCCTGCTGGCTTGATTTTGATAAGTGTGGGATAATGAATAAAACATGCTAGAGGTATTTCAGGGCATTGTTTGGAGGGTGGAAAGTGGGAAACGTAAAATAGTTTAGGCATAAAGCGATAAAAGTAAGATATAAGAGTTTCCCAAAATGGAGTGAAATGAAGCAGTAAATAAACCATTCAAATAAATAATTTCTGAAAACACCCAACTTTTCACCATCCAATCAAATCTAGATGTATAATCATATCCCGCCCGCATCAGCAGTCCCGCTTCACTCAGATATACTCCACGTTAAAGAAAGATATGTTGCAAAGTGCACTTCAGCTTGTGGCTCCAGGCCCGTTGCAGGGTCTGTCTTTTCTCTACAGTACGATTAAGATTGTCTTAACCGTCAGCAAATATATCACAATGTGGGTGTTATTACAAGTGGAAATACTATGGATTTATTCATATTTAAGAAAAATGCAAAATACCTTGTTTTACATAATTATGCAAATCATTTTCACTGAAAAGATAATGGGTCAAAATGAACTCTCAAAATCTGATATATTTGCCCACTGCAAACCTTTTCCCTAAAGAGCTTTGGTTAGGACTGGCTTTATGCACAACTCTCAGCCTGTGGAGGATCCTTCATCCAGAGGTCCTTGAGATTCCAGTGAGACCAGCATCTTCAAATACCTGTTAGATGCTCAGCAAAGGCTATTTAAAATAGCATTCATTTGGCAGAGAGAAACTTTCCTTAACAAGCCTTTATCCGACCATATTCATCTGTGCTCTGAATCACTGTCTGTGTACGGTCCGATGGTCGTGAAACATCACATCTTTGCAGGCATTTTGCAAGACCATGCAATAAAAACCACAAGAAGGATGTATTTCATTTACGAAATACAAAATATTCTCTTCCGCAGCCCACATGCCAAGCTGCTCGTCTCCTGCTTCAGGAGATTGGTCTTGGACTTTCCTTTGAAACCTGACACACACACACACACACACACACACAGGTTGTGCAGAGTAGCAGACGATCCAGAAACTCTTACAAACACCTTCCATTACACAATGCAAGAGGGTGGATCATATGTCGGCTCTGAACCTTCAGAAATTCTGAACTTTCCTGAAGTGGAATTTCAGTATAGAGTTAGGATGTAAACAATGTCACTTGAGGATACGAAAAGAGGTTCTGAATTTTTCATTGTGGTAGTGATAGGAACCCACCATCTGAGGACTTAATACTTCTGAATTGTTAATGAAGAGCCTCAGATTTTTGAGGCGTTTGTGTTTTCATGATGACACCTAGTTTCCACCATGACTGCAGTCTCTGCAACTGGCCATTTCTCATCACAGAAGTCAGAGTGACTTTATCTGAGAATCTGAAGATGTTTCTGGTCATGTGTATCCACAGGTGTTGTCATACACAGTATAAACATATGGGCATTTTTAACACACAGACACCAAGGACACTAAATAGGCTGAAAATAAATGCTGACCAGCCTTCCACAGGGCGGTTCTCTGCTCATTGTTAGAGTTGAAGGCCTTTGCGAAGCTATGGGACTCCAGCAGACAGTCCAGCAGTTTGAAAAGCTGCTCAGAGGTCAGGTAGCGGTACATTCCCTGGTCCTGCGTCTCCACATGCACATCGGCATCCGGAACATCTCTCTGCATTCAAGACACACACACATTTTATAAATATATACATATATATATTAGGAATGGTCCCTTCTTTGCACTTGATCTAATCTCTGTGTTTTCATACGGCAAGCAGAAGTGTATTTGGCAGCCTATTGTTAACATTTCATTCTTAGTTTTCATGCCTAGTTTTACACTCTGGACCAATAGAGAGTGTTGCCGTATTTTATTTTTGTAAAGAGCGTTTAAAATTCACTTGTGGTGAAATTTGATGTAAATGGTCTTGATGATAATTTGGGTCTTGATCATTTTTAAACCTGGAGTTAAATTAAAGTTTAATAAATATTTATTGTTTAGTGGATTTGGGTCCATTTCATTATATTTGGGATGAAGGGAAAAGTGTAAACTGGATGTTCTGCAGTTCTGTGGCTGGGAAGAAGACAATGTTGCCGATGGTCTGGATGAGCTCCAGCTGCACCACACACTTTATGAGTAATGCTGTAAAGAGCCGCTGCTCCCGGGCTTCTGCAGAAGACACACACACACACAAAAAACACTCTTAGTAAAACCCTCACTATGACTCAGCTGGTCACTTCAGAGCCATGTGACAGTAAACTGATGAGGAATCCAAAGAAGGAGGCATTGTCTACAATGATGTTTCTTCATGTTATGAAGTAATTATGCTGACATCCAGGGGCTTGGATGTATCAGAAATCCTCTACTACATCTTTTCTAAACATGGCTACCTCCATGCTGTGGAGCATAAAGACTTTATCCGATGTGAAACATTTCAAAAAATATTTTCTCTAAAAATACTAGGTTTTACTGGTGAAAGTGGCTCGTTTAAATTGATCAAATAATTACAAAAACATCTTAAGCACGATTTCAAAAGACTGGGAAAAAATGAACTACGAATGTGGCTCCAGTTTTAAGCTGTTAATGAGTCAGGGTCACAATAGCAAAATAACAAAAAGCACACTGCATTAATGCCATGTTTACAGACTTTACAGTGAGTATGTGATTTCTGAATGAAAATCTAGGGTCTGAACTGTAGGGGCGCAGAGCACATTAAATACTGCTGTGGGGTGCTATGACCAGGAGAACAATTTGGAATAATTTAGATTTAAATCAGACAAACTGTAATATCTTATGAACAAATTGTTGTGTATAAGTTAATCACTGATAAATAACAGTAATAATAATAATAATTAGGTCGGGGCAATTTATTGAAAATGAATCGAAATTGACATTCAGAACTTCTAATCGACATAATCTTGTCTCTATACTTTATATCAATAATTTTTAACTGTTTTTTAAAATTATTATTCAGTGTATGTTCATGTACTGTCCCTTCAGAACCAAGCGACCAAGACGTAGTGAATCTGCCCCTATGTGCCACATGGAAGCAACCTAAATGCCGAAGCTGACAATTGAGCAGCGTCTGTGTTTTGGGCGTGCTGTGTTTTGACTAAAACAAAGTCAAAAAGTAAAATGTAATGAATATTATTGGAGCACTTTTACAGCACATGCCTCGTCACTAAACGATAAGGGTCAAAAATACAAATACAATATAATTGTTCATTAATCTTAATCATGGTAAAATGTACCAGTAATTGTGATCTTGATATGCACTAATATCGTCCAGCACTAATAATATATATCCATCCATTATCTGTAACCGCTTATCCAATTCAGGGTCATAGTGGGTCCAGAGCCTACTTGGAATCATTGGGCGCAAGGCAGGAATACGCCCTGGAGGGGGCGCCAGTCCTTCACAGGGCAACACACACACATTCACTCACACCTACGGACACTTTTGAGTCGCCAATCCACCTGCAACGTGTGTTTTTGGACTGTGGGAGGAAACCGGAGCACCCGGAGGAAACCCACGCGGACACGGGGAGAACACACCACACTCCTCACAGACAGTCACCCGGAGCGGGAATCGAACCCACAACCTCCAGGTCCTTGGAGCTGTGTGACTGCGACACTACCTGCTGCGCCACCGTGCCGCAATGTTTATCTTTATTTTATTTTTATTTTTTTTCCACCATTAATGCAGTTCCCTGTCTTTTAGGGATGCAGAAGACCCAGAACAATTTGAAGAGTGCTATTTGAAGGGCTCAAGGTATCTTATAGCCATATTTTATTTGTTCTGTTATGATTTGGGGTGTCACGGTGGAGCAGCAGGTAGTGTCTCTGTCACAGCTCCAGGGTCCTGGAGCTTGTGGGTTCGAGTCCTGCTCCAAGTGACTGTCTGTGAGGAGTGTGGTGTGTTCTCCCTGTGTCTGCATGGGTTTCCTCCAGGTGACTGTCTGTGAGGAGTGTGGTGTGTTCTCCCTGTGTCTGCATGGGTTTCCTCCAGGTGACTGTCTGTGAGGTGTGTGGTGTGTTCTCCCTGTGTCTGCATGGGTTTCCTCCGGGTGACTGTCTGTGAGGAGTGTGGTGTGTTCTCCCTGTGTCTGCATGGGTTTCCTCCAGGTGACTGTCTGTGAGCAATGTGGTGTGTTCTCCCTGTGTCTGTGTGGGTTTCCTCCGGGTGACTGTCTGTGAGCAATGTGGTGTGTTCTCCCTGTGTCTGTGTGGGTTTCCTCCGGGTGACTGTCTGTGAGGAGTGTGGCGTGTTCTCCCTGTGTCTGCATGGGTTTCCTCCGGGTGCTCCGGTTTCCTCCCACAGTCCAAAAACATACATTGGTAGGTGGATTGGAGGCTCAGAAGTGTGGTGTAGGTAGGTGTGAGTGTGTGACTGAATGTGTGTGCTGCCCTGTGAGGGTCTGGCACCCCCTCCGGGGTATATTCCTACCTTGTGCCCAATGATTCCAGGTGGGCTCTAGACCCACCGTGACCCTGAACTGGATAAGCTGTATAATGAATGAATGTTATGATTTGTTTTTCCAAGCCATTCTTTGAGAAAATGATCCTTGTTTGTGCGCTGTGCTTGGAATAAAGGTGATCTGCCCCATTGTTTTAATTTCTTTTATTTTTTAATTCTATTCCCAGAAATGTCTATCCTGCCATGGTAATCAATTGGTTAATCTGACTTTTTATTTTCTTTGATCAGTGTGCACTGATCACATCCCAGAAGAGGTTGAAAACACTAGGAAGAGGACAAGAACACTGGTCTAAACAGGAGGTGATGGCTGTGATGAAACCTCTCAAGCCTCACATAACGAAAGGAAAACTGGCCACAATGGCAGAATGTCAGCGGTGCAAGGATGCTGAGGATCCTGTGTTGAAGGACCGAAGTGCACAAAATATAAGAGACTTTGTTAGAAATAGAGGGATCACATTTTAAAAGGAAAATTCAATTTAATGAAGAATTGCTTCAAGGACATGGGCTTGATTTTTGTTGACTTAGTTCTTTAACAATCTGAGAAAAGTGTGATGTTACACCTGCAGCATGTTAATTAAAGATGTGTTTAATTATTTGTTTGTTGTTATAACTGGAGCTGCAGTTAACGCTAACACAAGCGAGATGCTCATGTCCAGAGTTTGTTGTTTACAGGGACCTGTTCTGCTTAATCACATGTGTCTTTGGAATGCACCTGTTATGTTTGTGTTTGTGTGTGATCAAGTACCAGTAAACCACCTCTGTCCTTATAATACAGTGAAATGCCCTTTTTTGTGTATTGTTAAATCAGTGTCCTGGTAAAGTAGGCATGACCTCACAAACCTCTTGCCATAGGCAGGAGATTTTCAGGATGTCCCCATATACAAGCATGTTGTCAGGTGGACATAGTAAGAGCTTACATTTGTGTAGAAACAAATTAAGGTGATATTTGTGTTCTGTAAAAAGAGAGAATTTTTTGGTGTTTCCAGCAGTGCTGTAGGGCAAAGGGAAAGGTGGGTGCCACTAAACCACATTTTAACTGGTTTGGCAAGGGATGTCCTCATAAGACTTAGACCTGTGTGTGTGTGTGCAGCCTATAATCTCAGTTCAAAGTTTAATCATTCTCCTGCTCCTTAGTAATATTTTTCAACAAAAATTGAGTAGTTTGAAAATGGCGAGTGAGAAGAATACATCACTGAATTCAGGAGTGTTTGAATTTTGAATTAAACGTTAAACAAAGGTGTACAAAGAAGTTTGAAAGCATTTAATACTTTCCTTAGCTCTTGAAAATGATTTTATGTCTTGTTTTTCAAAGAAAAACTGAAATACCTTATGAAAAACTAAAGAAATGGAGTGAGAGCTGTTTCCTGCTTCACTCAGATGTTCACAACTAAGCCATTTTCTATTCTTTGTCTCACAGCTAAATGGTAAACACTGATCCTGGGTCTGTGTGTGCTCAGTTTGGAGAGTATGGCTGTTGTGATTTCTTCAAACCACCAGATGTCACTGTTTTAAGCCTTTAACTCTTCTGGCCAATCAGGATGAAGCTTCAAAACAGCCTCCACCTGTCTGGGACTTGAGTGAATACTAATTGGAGTCAGCTGTGTTGTCTGGGTTCGGTTCAGTTCAGCAGATTTCCCAGCAGTCTTGTTGCTTTCTGAAAATAGGACTTAATTTTGTTGTTATTTTGGCTGTTGTCTTTAGATGAGGCTGAATTTGGGTTCTCTTGTGTAAATGCGTTTTAGAGATTTCTGTTTTATTCATCGCTTGATTGATTTACAATTTTGACACAATGAATGCTGTAAACAAGGGTTGTATGTAGATTGTAAAGTTCATTAGCTCTTTATGAATTGTTTTTAGTTTCATTGGAGATTTGTAGTTTTCTGTTATGATGAAATGTGCTGTTTTTGTTCAGTTTTATTCTGTGGAATCTGTTGGGTTCTGTTTGGAGACTTCCAGGTCTTTGTTGTTTGAAAGGGCTTTTATTTTACCCCAGGTCCATTCAGTAAGGGGCAATAACTGAATCCGTCTGAAGTTAAAAAAGAGACTTTCCATTCAATCCACTCACATCTGAGAGGGCTTGGTTCCAGTCTATGGCCAGTGGGATCCTCTTGAAGAGATTTTGAGCAAGGTCTGTGAGGTAGGTCAGAATCTTTTTTTGCTCTCTTGTGTGTTTGTCACCTCTCATATGAAGAGCCATGGTCCTGGTTTATGGAGGCCACCTGTTTGTTTGGGGCAGGATTAGGAGCTAGATGGTTGCAAGTCTTGGTTCAGGTCTGTGGAGCTAATGGGATTGTTATGGGCATGGATGTTTCTCTCGTATCTCTGTCCTGTCCTGTCCATATGTTCTAGGATCCAGTCCTGGGTTCCTGACTGACTGCATGCCGGATGCCGGAATCTGTGTCCATGGTTTGGCTTCAACCATCAGCTATAAAAGAGAGAGTTTAGTCACACCCGGGAGGAATGGTTCCTCACTCAATTGTTTATCTTTTTTGCTGTTGAAACTCGCTTCGTGTTTGAATTGTTAATTGTTGAATGTTTTTCTGAGTGTTGCCTGTCTGTCATTGTTTACATTTGTAACTAGTACCAGTTGTAGGGAGTGGCTGCCGTTTTGTTTTGGGAACTGGGGTTTGTCTCTGTTTATACACAGCAAGGGAGTAAGGTTAGCACATTGTCTTTCACAGGTTAGTTAGTGTACCTAAAAGTAGTTAGTGTGGGGTTTGTTTGTTGTTTTGGCCTGGGTCACTCCTGAAGTCACTTTCTGGTCACTAAACTGTATCAATCACATCAATACATTTCACAAAACTGTCCTAAGTTGTAGTTTTTTTTGCACTCATCACACTCCGTTATTTCATTTTTTTGTGTTGCGGTCTGCCCTAGACCAGGTCGTAACAGGATCTTTCTAGAATATTGAATTCTATTCCAGGAGACCCTGTTTCTCTGTTGTAAAAGAGGGCCAGTTTGGTCCCATTCCCACACACACACACAAAATCCAATGTTATTGGATTCTGAAGGGCTTTGTTCTGGTCTATGGCAACACTGGTATCTGTCTCAAAGATTGATTCCAACCTGTTGAACCAGCTAAACCCAGTTTTGGAGTTCAGATGCTCTCTGGTGTAAAAAAAAAAAAAAAAAAAAGCCCAATTCCACCTCAAACCCTGTCCCATTTTTTTTCTCTCTCTCTCACACAGGTTTACAGTGTTTATCAGGACACCCTGTAACCATGGTTTTTGAGGACACACCTTTCCTGACATCCTTTTTGTGAAAGTGTATATTTTGTGGTTCTGTTGTATTCATATTATTTAATATGATATTTATACTATTTGTTTTAAGAAAACGAACAGCCTTTTAAATTGTCAAATGGTGTAACCACAAAAAATGACAAATATCTAATATTTCACACCTAGAGTTCATGCAATTGCTTGTAAAATTAGCCATTTATTTTATAATATCCCATAAGAATGTTTTATTATATTTTTTCTAAATTTAGATTTTATGGGATTTTGTGAGACCATGTGCCATTAACATCTTCTTTTACGTGTATTCTTTGACCATGGTAAAAATGGTTTAAACACCCATTATTCCAGTGTAGTAGAGTATTAAATCATAATCCATATTAACTTTTTTGTACAATATTAGTATTTTAGACAAGATACTGGTTACACCAACTGACCACAAACCTTCTACAGCAAAAGAACAAGAATAACTTGTGTTCGATTCTGATTTCAGTTCAGTTCTCATACAATTTCAGTTCGTAAAATGACAGCCATTGTTTTCAAAGAGAGTGAGTGAATGAAGGAGAGAGAGATTGTTAGTGAGAGAGTATCAGACATTGTTTTTTCATTTCTTTCATCACTAAACTGTTTTGATTAAACTTTTAAAAACTGACAACCATCAGTGTGAGTTCCTGTCATCTGATGAGATGTGAACCAATTGTTTCACATTAACATAATAATATAGAGGAAACAGCGTGTCAGAAACTTAAATCTTGAATTATTAAAGGGGTTGAGGATGCCTGTGGTACCTCTACATTTGGCTGCACATAGTCATGATCATGAGGGTTAACTATGGGTTACTGGACAATATGCTGGTCATCTTCGGAAGTGTTAATCAATAGAGGAGTAAGGTTTAAAACATCAGTACCATTTTATTCTCTATATACTGTCTTTGATACTGCTTCCAACTTTCCCTCATCTTTTGTTGTATGTGCACCTTTCCCAATATATATGTACAAAGTACATAATTATTTCCTGAAATAATTATGTATATATTATGTATATATATTGGGTTATGGAGAAACTACTTGGTTTAATGGCACATACATTGGTTTTAAACTGTTGGTTTGTATATATTGGTTTGTTGGTATATATATTGGACTCTCAGTACATACATTGGTTTGTGTGCATGTGTATATCGGTTTGTGGGCATGTATCGGTTTGTGGGCTTGTATCGGTTTGTGGGCATGCATATATCGGTTTGTGGGCATGCATATATCGGTTTGTGGGCATGCATATATCGGTTTGTGGGCATGCATATATCGGTTGGTGTGTATCGGTTTGTGGGTTTGTATCGGTTTGTGGGCATGTATCGGTTTGTGGGCATGTATCGGTTTGTGGGCATGTATCGGTTTGTGGGCTTGTATCGGTTTGTGGGCATGTATCGGTTGGTGTGTATCGGTTTGTGGGCATGCATATATCGGTTTGTGGGCATGTATCGGTTGGTGTGTATCGGTTTGTGGGCATGCATATATCGGTTTGTGGGCATGTATCGGTTGGTGTGTATCGGTTTGTGGGCATGTATCGGTTGGTGTGTATCGGTTTGTGGGCATGCATATATCGGTTTGTGGGCATATATCGGTTTGTGGGCGCATATACTGGTTTGTTTATATCGGTTTGTGGGCATATATATATTGGATTCTGCGCTGCATGGTAGAAATTTGCCGTTCAGTGCTGTTCAGCGAGTAGCCTGTTTTGATTGTGCTGCGCGGTTTTAATGAACCTCAGTTTGGACAAACTTCTGACATATTCCAAATAAAACCGAGTGGCCCGGTGACTGAGCTCCGCGATTATAAATACTAAATAAAGGTCATAATAAAGATAATAAAGCTCAGACTAGCCGATTGGATTATGGTCTACAACAATGTGTTTTCTACGACGCTGAACTTAGCTCGTAGATCGCAGATTCGCAGATCCAGATGTTCTTTTCGAGTTGCGCGCGATCCCTGAGCGTTCTCTTCAGCTGCGCGCGCGATCCCTGAGCGTTCTGTTCAGCTGCGCGCGCGATCCCTGAGCGTTCTGTTCAGCTGCGCGCGCGATCCCTGAGCGTTCTGTTCAGCTGCGCGCGCGATCCCTGAGCGTTCTGTTCAGCTGCGCGCGCGATCCCTGAGCGTTCTGTTCAGCTGCGCGCGCGATCCCTGAGCGTTCTGTTCAGCTGCGCGCGCGAACCCTGAGCGTTCTGTTCAGCTGCGCGCGCGATCCCTGAGCGTTCTGTTCAGCTGCGCCCGCGCGATCCCTGAGCGTTCTGTTCAGCGGCACGCGCGATCCCTGAGCGTTCTGTTCAGCGGCACGCGCGATCCCTGAGCGTTCTGTTCAGCGGCACGCGCGATCCCTGAGCGTTCTGTTCAGCGGCACGCGCGATCCCTGAACGTTCTGTTCAGCTGCGAGCGATCTCTGAACGTTCTGTTCAGCCCCGTGCGCAATCTCTGAGTGTTCTGTTCAGCCCCGTGCGCGATCTCTGAGTGTTCTGTTCAGCTGTGTGCGATCTCTGAGTGTTCTCTTCAGCTGCGCGCAATCTAAGTGTTCTGTTCAGCCACGGACGCGATCTCTGAGTGTTCTATTCAACCGTGCGCGCGATCTCTGAGTGTTCTGTTCAGCTGCGCGCGCGATCTCAGTGTTCTGTTCAGCTGCGCGCGCGATCTCTGGGTGTTCTGTTCAGCTGCGCGCGCGATCTCTGAGTGTTCTGTTCAGCTGCGAGCGATCTCTGAGTGTTCTGCTCAGCTGCGCGTGCGATCTCTGAGTGTTCTGCTCAGCTGCGCGTGCGATCTCTGAGTGTTCTGCTCAGCTGCGCGTGCGATCTCTGAGTTTTCTGTTCAGCCCCGTGCGCAATCTCTGAGTGTTCTGTTCAGCCCCGTGCGCAATCTCTGAGTGTTCTGTTCAGCTGCGTGCGATCTCTGAGTGTTCTCTTCAGCCACGGACGCGATCTCTGAGTGTTCTATTCAACCGTGCGCGCGATCTCTGAGTGTTCTGTTCAGCCGCGCGCGCGATCTCAGTGTTCTGTTCAGCTGCGCGCAATCTAAGTGTTCTGTTCAGCCACGGACGCGATCTCTGAGTGTTCTATTCAACCGTGCGCGCGATCTCTGAGTGTTCTGTTCAGCCGCGCGCGCGATCTCAGTGTTCTGTTCAGCTGCGCGCGCGATCTCTGGGTGTTCTGTTCAGCTGCGCGCGCGATCTCTGAGTGTTCTGTTCAGCTGCGAGCGATCTCTGAGTGTTCTGCTCAGCTGCGCGTGCGATCTCTGAGTGTTCTGCTCAGCTGCGCGTGCGATCTCTGAGTGTTCTGCTCAGCTGCGCGTGCGATCTCTGAGTTTTCTGTTCAGCCGCGTGCGCGATCTCTGAGTGTTCTGTTCAGCTGCGAGCGATCTCTGAGTTTTCTGTTCAGCTGCGCGCGATCTCTGAGTGTTCTGTTCAGCCGGGGGCGCGATCTCTGAGTGTTCTGCTCAGCTGCGCGTGCGATCTCTGAGTGTTCTGTTCAGCTGTGCGGGATCTCTGAGTGTTTTGTTCAGCCGCGGGCGCGATCTCTGAGTGTTCTGTTCCACTGCGAGCGATCTCTGTGTGTTCTGTTCAACTGCGTGTGCGATGTCTGAGTGTTCTGTTCAGCTGCGTGCGATCTCTGAGTGTTCTGTTCAGCTGCGAGCGATCTCTGAGTGTTCTGCTCAGCTGCGCGTGCGATCTCTGAGTGTTCTGTTCAGCTGCGTGCGATCTCTGAGTGTTCTGTTCAACTGCGAGCGATCTCTGAGTGTTCTGTTCAGCTGGGCGGGCGATCTCTGAGCGTTCTGTTCAGCGGCATGCGCTATCTGAGTGTTCTGTTCAGCTGCGAGCGAGATCTCTGAGTGTTCTGTTCAGCTGCGAGCGAGATCTCTGAGTGTTCTGTTCAGCTGCGAGCGAGATCTCTGAGTGTTCTGTTCAGCTGCGCCCGCGCGATCCCTGAGCGTTCTGTTCAGCGGCACGCGCGATCCCTGAGCGTTCTGTTCAGCGGCACGCGCGATCCCTGAGCGTTCTGTTCAGCGGCACGCGCGATCCCTGAGCGTTCTGTTCAGCGGCACGCGCGATCCCTGAGCGTTCTGTTCAGCGGCACGCGCGATCCCTGAACGTTCTGTTCAGCTGCGAGCGATCTCTGAACGTTCTGTTCAGCCCCGTGCGCGATCTCTGAGTGTTCTGTTCAGCCCCGTGCGCGATCTCTGAGTGTTCTGTTCAGCTGTGTGCGATCTCTGAGTGTTCTCTTCAGCTGCGCGCAATCTAAGTGTTCTGTTCAGCCACGGACGCGATCTCTGAGTGTTCTATTCAACCGTGCGCGCGATCTCTGAGTGTTCTGTTCAGCCGCGCGCGCGATCTCAGTGTTCTGTTCAGCTGCGCGCGCGATCTCTGGGTGTTCTGTTCAGCTGCGCGCGCGATCTCTGAGTGTTCTGTTCAGCTGCGAGCGATCTCTGAGTGTTCTGCTCAGCTGCGCGTGCGATCTCTGAGTGTTCTGCTCAGCTGCGCGTGCGATCTCTGAGTGTTCTGCTCAGCTGCGCGTGCGATCTCTGAGTTTTCTGTTCAGCCCCGTGCGCAATCTCTGAGTGTTCTGTTCAGCCCCGTGCGCAATCTCTGAGTGTTCTGTTCAGCTGCGTGCGATCTCTGAGTGTTCTCTTCAGCCACGGACGCGATCTCTGAGTGTTCTATTCAACCGTGCGCGCGATCTCTGAGTGTTCTGTTCAGCCGCGCGCGCGATCTCAGTGTTCTGTTCAGCTGCGCGCAATCTAAGTGTTCTGTTCAGCCACGGACGCGATCTCTGAGTGTTCTATTCAACCGTGCGCGCGATCTCTGAGTGTTCTGTTCAGCCGCGCGCGCGATCTCAGTGTTCTGTTCAGCTGCGCGCGCGATCTCTGGGTGTTCTGTTCAGCTGCGCGCGCGATCTCTGAGTGTTCTGTTCAGCTGCGAGCGATCTCTGAGTGTTCTGCTCAGCTGCGCGTGCGATCTCTGAGTGTTCTGCTCAGCTGCGCGTGCGATCTCTGAGTTTTCTGTTCAGCCGCGTGCGCGATCTCTGAGTGTTCTGTTCAGCTGCGAGCGATCTCTGAGTTTTCTGTTCAGCTGCGCGCGATCTCTGAGTGTTCTGTTCAGCCGGGGGCGCGATCTCTGAGTGTTCTGCTCAGCTGCGCGTGCGATCTCTGAGTGTTCTGTTCAGCTGTGCGGGATCTCTGAGTGTTTTGTTCAGCCGCGGGCGCGATCTCTGAGTGTTCTGTTCCACTGCGAGCGATCTCTGTGTGTTCTGTTCAACTGCGTGTGCGATGTCTGAGTGTTCTGTTCAGCTGCGTGCGATCTCTGAGTGTTCTGTTCAGCTGCGAGCGATCTCTGAGTGTTCTGCTCAGCTGCGCGTGCGATCTCTGAGTGTTCTGTTCAGCTGCGTGCGATCTCTGAGTGTTCTGTTCAACTGCGAGCGATCTCTGAGTGTTCTGTTCAGCTGGGCGGGCGATCTCTGAGCGTTCTGTTCAGCGGCACGCGCGATCTCTGAGCGTTCTGTTCAGCGGCATGCGCTATCTGAGTGTTCTGTTCAGCTGCGAGCGAGATCTCTGAGTGTTCTGTTCAGCTGCGAGCGAGATCTCTGAGTGTTCTGTTCAGCTGCGAGCGAGATCTCTGAGTGTTCTGTTCAGCTGCGTGCGATCTCTGAGTGTTCTGCTCAGCTGCGCGCGAGATCTCTGAGTGTTCTTTTCAGCTGCACGCGCGATCTCTGAGTGTTCTGTTCAGCGGCATGCGCTATCTGAGTGTTCTGTTCAGCTGCGTGCGATCTCTGAGTGTTCTGCTCAGCTGCGCGCGAGATCTCTGAGTGTTCTTTTCAGCTGCGAGCGATGTCTGAGTGTTCTGTTCAGCTGCGAGCGAGATCTCTGAGTGTTCTGTTCAGCTGCGAGCGAGATCTCTGAGTGTTCTGTTCAGCTGCGTGCGATCTCTGAGTGTTCTGTTCAGCTGCGCGCGCGATCTCTGGGTGTTCTGTTCAGCTGCGAGCGATGTCTGAGTGTTTTGTTCAGCTGCGTGCGATCTCTGAGTGTTCTGTTCAGCTGCGCACGCGATCTCTGAGTGTTCTGTTCAGCCGGGGGCGCGATCTCTGAGTGTTTTGTTCAGCCGGGGGCGCGATCTCTGAGTGTTTTGTTCAGCCGGGGGCGCGATCTCTGAGTGTTTTGTTCAGCCGCTGGCGCGATCTCTGAGTGTTCTGCTCAGCTGCGCGTGCGATCTCTGAGTGTTCTGTTCAGCTGCGTGCGATCTCTGAGTGTTCTGTTCAACTGCGAGCGATCTCTGAGTGTTCTGTTCAGCTGCGCGGGCGATCTCTGAGTGTTCTGTTCAGCTGCGCGGGCGATCTCTGAGTGTTCTGTTCAGCTGCGCGGGCGATCTCTGAGTGTTCTGTTCAGCTGCGCGCGCGATCTCTGAGTGTTCTGTTCAGCTGCGCGCGCGATCTCTGAGTGTTCTGTTCAGCTGCGAGCGATCTCTGGGTGTTCTGTTCAGCCGCGTGCGCGATCTCTGAGTGTTCTGTTCAGCTGCGAGCGATCTCTGAGTTTTCTGTTCAGCTGCGCGCGATCTCTGAGTGTTCTGTTCAGCCGGGGGCGCGATCTCTGAGTGTTCTGCTCAGCTGCGCGTGCGATCTCTGAGTGTTCTGTTCAGCTGTGCGGGATCTCTGAGTGTTTTGTTCAGCCGCGGGCGCGATCTCTGAGTGTTCTGTTCCACTGCGAGCGATCTCTGTGTGTTCTGTTCAGCTGCGTGTGCGATGTCTGAGTGTTCTGTTCAGCTGCGTGCGATCTCTGAGTGTTCTGTTCAGCTGCGAGCGATCTCTGAGTGTTCTGCTCAGCTGCGCGTGCGATCTCTGAGTGTTCTGTTCAGCTGCGTGCGATCTCTGAGTGTTCTGTTCAACTGCGAGCGATCTCTGAGTGTTCTGTTCAGCTGCGCGGGCGATCTCTGAGCGTTCTGTTCAGCGGCACGCGCGATCTCTGAGTGTTCTGTTCAGCGGCATGCGCTATCTGAGTGTTCTGTTCAGCTGCGTGTGATCTCTGAGCGTTCTTTTCAGCTGCGCACGATCTCTGATAGTTCTTTTCAGCTGCACGCGCGATCTCTGAGTGTTCTGTTCAGCGGCATGCGCTATCTGAGTGTTCTGTTCAGCTGCGAGCGATCTCTGAGTGTTCTGCTCAGCTGCGAGCGATGTCTGAGTGTTCTGTTCAGCTGCGAGCGAGATCTCTGAGTGTTCTGTTCAGCTGCGAGCGAGATCTCTGAGTGTTCTGTTCAGCTGCGTGCGATCTCTGAGTGTTCTGTTCAGCTGCGAGCGATCTCTGAGTGTTCTGCTCAGCTGCGCGTGCGATCTCTGAGTGTTCTGCTCAGCTGCGCGTGCGATCTCTGAGTGTTCTGCTCAGCTGCGCGTGCGATCTCTGAGTTTTCTGTTCAGCCGCGTGCGCGATCTCTGAGTGTTCTGTTCAGCTGCGAGCGATCTCTGAGTTTTCTGTTCAGCTGCGCGCGATCTCTGAGTGTTCTGTTCAGCCGGGGGCGCGATCTCTGAGTGTTCTGCTCAGCTGCGCGTGCGATCTCTGAGTGTTCTGTTCAGCTGTGCGGGATCTCTGAGTGTTTTGTTCAGCCGCGGGCGCGATCTCTGAGTGTTCTGTTCCACTGCGAGCGATCTCTGTGTGTTCTGTTCAGCTGCGTGTGCGATGTCTGAGTGTTCTGTTCAGCTGCGTGCGATCTCTGAGTGTTCTGTTCAGCTGCGAGCGATCTCTGAGTGTTCTGCTCAGCTGCGCGTGCGATCTCTGAGTGTTCTGTTCAGCTGCGTGCGATCTCTGAGTGTTCTGTTCAACTGCGAGCGATCTCTGAGTGTTCTGTTCAGCTGCGCGGGCGATCTCTGAGCGTTCTGTTCAGCGGCACGCGCGATCTCTGAGTGTTCTGTTCAGCGGCATGCGCTATCTGAGTGTTCTGTTCAGCTGCGTGCGATCTCTGAGTGTTCTGTTCAGCTGCGTGTGATCTCTGAGCGTTCTTTTCAGCTGCGCACGATCTCTGATAGTTCTTTTCAGCTGCACGCGCGATCTCTGAGTGTTCTGTTCAGCGGCATGCGCTATCTGAGTGTTCTGTTCAGCTGCGAGCGATCTCTGAGTGTTCTGTTCAGCTGCGAGCGAGATCTCTGAGTGTTCTGTTCAGCTGCGAGCGAGATCTCTGAGTGTTCTGTTCAGCTGCGAGCGAGATCTCTGAGTGTTCTGTTCAGCTGCGTGCGATCTCTGAGTGTTCTGTTCAGCTGCGTGCGATCTCTGAGTGTTCTGCTCAGCTGCGCGCGAGATCTGAGTGTTCTTTTCAGCTGCACGCGCGATCTCTGAGTGTTCTTTTCAGCGGCATGCGCTATCTGAGTGTTCTGTTCAGCTGCGTGCGATCTCTGAGTTTTCTGTTCAGCTGCGTGCGATGTCTGAGTGTTCTGTTCAGCTGCGAGCGAGATCTCTGAGTGTTCTGTTCAGCTGCGAGCGAGATCTCTGAGTGTTCTGTTCAGCTGCGTGCGATCTCTGAGTGTTCTGTTCAGCTGCGCGCGCGATCTCTGGGTGTTCTGTTCAGCTGCGCGCGCGATCTCTGGGTGTTCTGTTCAGCTGCGAGCGATGTCTGAGTGTTTTGTTCAGCTGCGTGCGATCTCTGAGTGTTCTGTTCAGCTGCGCACGCGATCTCTGAGTGTTCTGTTCAGCCGGGGGCGCGATCTCTGAGTGTTTTGTTCAGCCGGGGGCGCGATCTCTGAGTGTTTTGTTCAGCCGCTGGCGCGATCTCTGAGTGTTCTGCTCAGCTGCGCGTGCGATCTCTGAGTGTTCTGTTCAGCTGCGTGCGATCTCTGAGTGTTCTGTTCAACTGCGAGCGATCTCTGAGTGTTCTGTTCAGCTGCGCGGGCGATCTCTGAGTGTTCTGTTCAGCTGCGCGGGCGATCTCTGAGTGTTCTGTTCAGCTGCGCGGGCGATCTCTGAGTGTTCTGTTCAGCTGCGCGCGCGATCTCTGAGTGTTTTGTTCAGCTGCTGGCGCGATCTCTGAGTATTCTGTTCAGCTGCGCGCGCGATCTCTGAGTGTTCTGTTCAGCTGCGAGCGATCTCTGAGTTTTCTGTTCAGCTGCGCGCGATCTCTGAGTGTTCTGTTCAGCCGGGGGCGCGATCTCTGAGTGTTCTGCTCAGCTGCGCGTGTGATCTCTGAGTGTTCTGTTCAGCTGTGCGGGATCTCTGAGTGTTTTGTTCAGCCGCGGGCGCGATCTCTGAGTGTTCTGTTCCACTGCGAGCGATCTCTGTGTGTTCTGTTCAGCTGCGTGTGCGATGTCTGAGTGTTCTGTTCAGCTGCGTGCGATCTCTGAGTGTTCTGTTCAGCTGCGAGCGATCTCTGAGTGTTCTGTTCAGCTGCGCGTGCGATCTCTGAGTGTTCTGTTCAGCTGCGTGCGATCTCTGAGTGTTCTGTTCAACTGCGAGCGATCTCTGAGTGTTCTGTTCAGCTGCGCGGGCGATCTCTGAGTGTTCTGTTCAGCGGCACGCGCGATCTCTGAGTGTTCTGTTCAGCGGCATGCGCTATCTGAGTGTTCTGTTCAGCTGCGTGCGATCTCTGAGTGTTCTGTTCAGCTGCGTGTGATCTCTGAGCGTTCTTTTCAGCTGCGCACGATCTCTGATAGTTCTTTTCAGCTGCACGCGCGATCTCTGAGTGTTCTGTTCAGCGGCATGCGCTATCTGAGTGTTCTGTTCAGCTGCGAGCGATCTCTGAGTGTTCTGCTCAGCTGCGAGCGATGTCTGAGTGTTCTGTTCAGCTGCGAGCGAGATCTCTGAGTGTTCTGTTCAGCTGCGAGCGAGATCTCTGAGTGTTCTGTTCAGCTGCGTGCGATCTCTGAGTTTTCTGTTCAGCTGCGTGCGATCTCTGAGTGTTCTGCTCAGCTGCGCGCGAGATCTCTGAGTGTTCTGTTCAGCTGCGAGCGAGATCTCTGAGTGTTCTGTTCAGCTGCGAGCGAGATCTCTGAGTGTTCTGTTCAGCTGCGTGCGATCTCTGAGTGTTCTGTTCAGCTGCGCGCGCGATCTCTGGGTGTTCTGTTCAGCTGCGCGCGCGATCTCTGGGTGTTCTGTTCAGCTGCGAGCGATGTCTGAGTGTTTTGTTCAGCTGCGTGCGATCTCTGAGTGTTCTGTTCAGCTGCGCACGCGATCTCTGAGTGTTCTGTTCAGCCGGGGGCGCGATCTCTGAGTGTTTTGTTCAGCCGGGGGCGCGATCTCTGAGTGTTTTGTTCAGCTGCGGATGGTCTCTGAGTGTTCTGTTCAGTTGCGCGCGATCTCTGAGTGTTCTATTCAGCTGCGGACGATCTCTGAGTGTTCTGTTCAGCCGGGGGCGCGATCTCTGAGTGTTTTGTTCAGCCGGGGGCGCGATCTCTGAGTGTTCTGTTCAGCTGCGCGCGATCTCTGAGTGTTCTATTCAGCTGCGGACGATCTCTGAGTGTTCTATTCAGCTGCAGACGATCTCTGAGTGTTCTCTTCAGCTGCGCGCGATCTGAGTGTTCTGTTCAGCCACGGGCGCGATCTCTGAGTGTTCTATTCAGCCGCGCGCACGATCTCTGAGTGTTCTGTTCTGCTGCGCGTGCGATCTCTGAGTGTTCTGTTCAGCTGCGCGCGATCTCTGAGTGTTCTATTCAGCTGTGGACGATCTCTGAGTGTTCTATTCAGCTGCGGACGATCTCTGAGTGTTCTATTCAGCTGCGGACGATCTCTGAGTGTTCTCTTCAGCTGCGCGCGATCTGAGTGTTCTGTTCAGCCACGGGCGCGATCTCTGAGTGTTCTATTCAGCCGCGCGCACGATCTCTGAGTGTTCTGTTCTACAGCTCGCGCGATCTCTGAGTGTTCTGTTCAGCTGCGCGCGATCTCTGTGTGTTCTGTTCTACAGCTCGCGCGATCTCTGAGTGTTCTGTTCACCTGCGTGCGATCTCTGAGAGTTCTGTTCACCTGCGTGCGATCTCTGAGTGTTCTGTTCACCTGCGCGTGCGATCTCTGAGTGTTCTGTTCACCTGCGCGCGATCTCTGAGTGTTCTGTTCAGCTGCGCGCGCGATCTCTGAGTGTTCTGTTCACCTGCGTGCGATCTCTGAGTGTTCTGTTCAGCTGCGCGTGCGATCTCTGAGTGTTCTGTTCACCTGCGCGTGCGATCTCTGAGTGTTCTGTTCACCTGCACGCGATCTCTGAGTGTTCTGTTCAGCTGCGCGCGCGATCTCTGAGTGTTCTGTTCACCTGCGTGCGATCTCTGAATGTTCTGTTCACCTGCGCATGCGATCTCTGAGTGTTCTGTTCACCTGCGTGCAATCTCTGAGAGTTCTGTTCACCTGCGTGCGATCTCTGAGTGTTCTGTTCACCTCCGTGCGATCTCTGAGTGTTCTGTTCACCTGCGTGCGATCTCTGAGTGTTCTGTTCAGCTGCGCGCGCGATCTCTGAGTGTTCTGTTCACCTGCGTGCGATCTCTGAATGTTCTGTTCACCTGCACGTGCGATCTCTGAGTGTTCTGTTCACCTGCGTGCGATCTCTGAGTGTTCTGTTCACCTGCGTGCGATCTCTAAGAGTTCTGTTCAACTGCGTGCGATCTCTGAGTGTTCTGTTCACCTGCGCGCGATCTCTGAGTGTTTTATTCAGCTGCAAGCGAACTCTGAGTGTTCTGTTCAGCCGCGGGCGCGATCTCTGAGTGTTTTATTCAGCTGCGCGCGATCTCTGAGTGTTCTGTTCAGCCGCGGGCGCGATCTCTGAGTGTTTTGTTCAGCTGCGCGCGCAATCTCTGAGTGTTCTGGTCTGCTGCGCGCGATCTCTGAGTGTTCTGTTCAGCTGCGAGCGATCTCTGAGTGTTCTGTTTAGCCGCGGGCGCGATCTCTGTGTGTTCTGTTCAGCTGCGCGCGGGATCCCTGAGTGTTCTGTTCACCTGCGCGCGATCTCTGAGTGTTCTGTTCAGCTGCGCGTGATCTCTGAGTGTTCTGTTCAGCTGCGAGCGATCTCTGAGTGTTCTGTTCAGCTGCGTGCGCGATCTCTGAGTGTTCTGTTCAGCTGCGCGCGATCTCTGAGTGTTCTGTTCAGCTGCGGACGATCTCTGAGTGTTCTGTTCAGCCGCGTGCGATCTCTGAGTGTTCTGTTCAGCTGCGCACGCGATCTCTGAGTGTTCTGTTCTGCTGCGCGTGCGGTCTCTGGGTGTTCTGTTCAGCCGCGTGCGCAATCTCTGAGTGTTCTATTCAGCCACGCGCGATCTCTGAGTGTTCTGTTCAGCCGCGTGCGATCTCTGAGTGTTCTGTTCAGCTGCGCGCGATCTCTGAGTGTTCTATTCAGCTGCGGACGATCTCTGAGTGTTCTCTTCAGCTGCGCGCGATCTGAGTGTTCTGTTCAGCCACGGGCGCGATCTCTGAGTGTTCTATTCAGCCGCGCGCACGATCTCTGAGTGTTCTGTTCTACAGCTCGCGCGATCTCTGAGTGTTCTGTTCAGCTGCGCGCGATCTCTGTGTGTTCTGTTCTACAGCTCGCGCGATCTCTGAGTGTTCTGTTCACCTGCGTGCGATCTCTGAGAGTTCTGTTCACCTGCGTGCGATCTCTGAGTGTTCTGTTCACCTGCGCGTGCGATCTCTGAGTGTTCTGTTCACCTGCGCGCGATCTCTGAGTGTTCTGTTCAGCTGCGCGTGATCTCTGAGTGTTCTGTTCAGCTGCGCGCGCGATCTCTGAGTGTTCTGTTCACCTGCGTGCGATCTCTGAGTGTTCTGTTCACCTGCGTGCAATCTCTGAGAGTTCTGTTCACCTGCGTGCGATCTCTGAGTGTTCTGTTCACCTGCGCGTGCGATCTCTGAGTGTTCTGTTCACCTGCGTGCGATCTCTAAGAGTTCTGTTCACCTGCGTGCGATCTCTGAGTGTTCTGTTCACCTGCGCGTGCGATCTCTGAGTGTTCTGTTCACCTGCGCGTGATCTCTGAGTGTTCTGTTCAGCTGCGCGCGATCTCTGAGTGTTCTGTTCAGCTGCGCGCGCGATCTCTGAGTGTTCTGTTCACCTGCGCGTGCGATCTCTGAGTGTTCTGTTCACCTGCGCGCGATCTCTGAGTGTTCTGTTCAGCCGCGGGCGCGATCTCTGAGTGTTTTGTTCAGCTGCGCGCGCAATCTCTGAGTGTTCTGGTCTGCTGCGCGCGATCTCTGAGTGTTCTGTTCAGCTGCGAGCGATCTCTGAGTGTTCTGTTTAGCCGCGGGCGCGATCTCTGAGTGTTCTGTTCAGCTGCGCACGATCCCTGAGTGTTCTGTTCAGCCGCGGGCGCGATGTCTGAGTGTTCTGTTCAGCTACGCGTGCGATCTCTGAGTGTTCTGTTCAGCTGCGAGCGATCTGAGTGTTCTGTTCAGCTGCGTGCATGATCTCTGAGTGTTCTGTTCAGCTGCGCACGATCCCTGAGTGTTCTGTTCAGCCGCGGGCGCGATCTCTGAGTGTTCTGTTCAGCTGCGTGCATGATCTCTGAGTGTTCTGTTCAGCTGCGCACGATCTCTGAGTGTTCTGTTCAGCTGCGCACGCGATCTCTGAGTGTTCTGTTCTGCTGCGCGTGCGGTCTCTGGGTGTTCTGTTCAGCCGCGTGCGCAATCTCTGAGTGTTCTATTCAGCCACGCGCGATCTCTGAGTGTTCTGTTCAGCCGCGTGCGATCTCTGAGTGTTCTGTTCAGCTGCGCGCACGATCTCTGAGTGTTCTGTTCAGCTGCGCGCGATCTCTGAGTGTTCTATTCAGCTGCGGACGATCTCTGAGTGTTCTCTTCAGCTGCGCACGATCTGAGTGTTCTGTTCAGCCACGGGCGCGATCTCTGAGTGTTCTATTCAGCCGCGCGCACGATCTCTGAGTGTTCTGTTCTACAGCTCGCGCGATCTCTGAGTGTTCTGTTCAGCTGCGCGCGATCTCTGTGTGTTCTGTTCTACAGCTCGCGCGATCTCTGAGTGTTCTGTTCACCTGCGTGCGATCTCTGAGAGTTCTGTTCACCTGCGTGCGATCTCTGAGTGTTCTGTTCACCTGCGCGTGCGATCTCTGAGTGTTCTGTTCACCTGCGCGCGATCTCTGAGTGTTCTGTTCAGCTGCGCGTGATCTCTGAGTGTTCTGTTCAGCTGCGCGCGCGATCTCTGAGTGTTCTGTTCACCTGCGTGCGATCTCTGAGTGTTCTGTTCACCTGCGTGCAATCTCTGAGAGTTCTGTTCACCTGCGTGCGATCTCTGAGTGTTCTGTTCACCTGCGCGTGCGATCTCTGAGTGTTCTGTTCACCTGCGTGCGATCTCTAAGAGTTCTGTTCACCTGCGTGCGATCTCTGAGTGTTCTGTTCACCTGCGCGTGCGATCTCTGAGTGTTCTGTTCACCTGCGCGTGATCTCTGAGTGTTCTGTTCAGCTGCGCGCGATCTCTGAGTGTTCTGTTCAGCTGCGCGCGATCTCTGAGTGTTCTGTTCAGCTGCGCGCGCGATCTCTGAGTGTTCTGTTCACCTGCGCGTGCGATCTCTGAGTGTTCTGTTCACCTGCGCGCGATCTCTGAGTGTTCTGTTCAGCCGCGGGCGCGATCTCTGAGTGTTTTGTTCAGCTGCGCGCGCAATCTCTGAGTGTTCTGGTCTGCTGCGCGCGATCTCTGAGTGTTCTGTTCAGCTGCGAGCGATCTCTGAGTGTTCTGTTTAGCCGCGGGCGCGATCTCTGAGTGTTCTGTTCAGCTGCGCACGATCCCTGAGTGTTCTGTTCAGCCGCGGGCGCGATGTCTGAGTGTTCTGTTCAGCTGCGCGTGCGATCTCTGAGTGTTCTGTTCAGCTGCGAGCGATCTGAGTGTTCTGTTCAGCTGCGCACGATCCCTGAGTGTTCTGTTCAGCTGCGCACGATCCCTGAGTGTTCTGTTCAGCCGCGGGCGCGATCTCTGAGTGTTCTGTTCAGCTGCGTGCATGATCTCTGAGTGTTCTGTTCAGCTGCGCACGATCTCTGAGTGTTCTGTTCAGCTGCACGCGCGATCTCTGAGTGTTCTGTTCTGCTGCGCGTGCGATCTCTGTGTGTTCTGATCTTCTGCGCGCGCGATCTCTGTGTGTTCTGTTCTGCTGCGCGTGCGATCTCTGTGTGTTCTGTTCAGCTGCGCGCGCGATGTCTGAGTGTTCTGTTCTGCTGCGCATGCGATCTCTGTGTGTTCTGTTCAGCTGCGCGTGCGATCTCTGAGTGTTCTGTTCAGCCCCGTGCGCAATCTCTGTGTGTTCTGTTCTGCTGCGCGTGCGATCTCTGTGTGTTCTGTTCAGCTGCGCGCGCGATCTCTGAGTGTTCTGTTCAGCTGCGCGTGCGATCTCTGAGTGTTCTGTTCAGCTGCGCACGATCTCTGAGTGTTCTGTTCTGCTGCGCGCGATCTCTGAGTGTTCTGTTCAGCTTCGCGCACGATCTCTGAGTGTTCGGTTCAGCTGCGCACGTGATCACTGAGTGTTCTGTTCAGCTGCGCACGTGATCACTGAGTGTTCTGTTCAGCTGCGCACGTGATCTCTGAGTGTTCTGTTCAGCTGCGTGCGATCTCTGAGGGTTCTGTTCTGCTGCGTGTGCAATGTCTATGTGTTCTGTTCTGCTGCGTGTGCGATGTCTGAGTGTTCTGTTCTGCTGCGTGTGCAATGTCTGAGTGTTCTGTTCTGCTGCGTGTGCGATGTCTGAGTGTTCTGTTCAGCCGCGTGTGCGATCTCTGGGTGTTCTGTTCAGCTGCGTGCGATCTCTGGGTGTTCTGTTCAGCTGCGTGCGATCTCTGGGTGTTCTGTTCAGCTGCGTGTGATGTCTGAGCGGTCTGTTCAGCTGCGTGTGCGATCTCTGAGTGTTCTGTTCAGCTGCGTGCGATCTCTGAGCGGTCTGTTCAGCTGCATGCGACGTCTGAGCGTTCTGTTCAGCTGCGTGCGACCTCTGAGCGTTCTGTTCAGGTGCGTTTGATCTGAGTGTTCTGTTCAGCTGCAAGCCCAATCTCTGAGTGTTCTTTTCAGCTGCACGCGTGATCTGAGTGTTCTGTTCTGCTGCGTGTGCGATGTCTGAGTGTTCTGTTCAGCTGGGTGCGCGATCTCTGAGTGTTCTTTTCTTACTGCGCGAGCCATCTCTGAGTGTTCTGTTCAGCTGCACGCGCGATCTTTGAGTGTTCTGTTCAGCTACGCGCGATCTCTGAGTGTTTTTTTCGAGCTGCGTGTGCGATCTCTGAGTGTTCTTTTCGTGCTGCTCGCGGCATCTGAGTGTTATTTTCGAGCTGCGCGCGCCATCTCTGAGTGTTCTGTTCAGCTGCGCGCGCCATCTCTGAGTTTTCTGTTCAGCTGCGCGCGCAATCTCTGAGTGTTCTGTTCAGCTGCGCACGCGATCTCTGAGTGTTCTGTCAGCAGGAGCTGTAGCCAAGATGTTACTGTGCTGTACCCTTTTTTCCCGTCACAGTAATACCGGATGTATGTCACAGCGGCTACTGTGCCGGTACACCCAGCAGCACAGCGGCTACTGCCTGTACACACAGCAGAACAGCGGCTACTGTGCCGGTACACCCACCAGAACAGCGGCTACTCTGCCGGTACACACAGCAGAACAGCGGCTACTGTGCCGGTACACCCACCAGAACAGCGGCTACTGTGCCGGTACACAAAGCCGAACAGCGGGTAATTAAATTAAATGTTGGATGTGTTTGTGTGTTAAAGTGTTGTGATTTTTATTGTACATGGCGTGACCAATTACCACGAACATCATCCATGGTCCAAATTATCCAATGTTCAACACTTTATATTCCTGTAGTCATGAAAAGTGCATTTTCTATAAAAAAAATCTACTAGGTAACATTTTTCTATTTTAATTGTTTTAATTACATTTTAGAATACACAGATAATATTATGACCACAATATTTCTGTCCATTCTCTCAACTTCACTGACCATACAGCAGCCCTTTGTTCTACAGTTACAGACTGCAGTCCATATGATGCTTTGGAAACTTTTTTGACCCCTTTCATCCTTCAATGGGCAGATCCCTACCAGGTGTTGTTGCAATAGTACAGAGCCTGTAGTAGCAACGTCACAGTGTTTTTGAAGGTGCAATTTAAGAAAAAATCCCTAATGTTGCTTTAATTTAATTACCATTAATGGTATTTTTCCTCCTTATCCATATCAATCCTCCACATATATAGTGATTTAAATGTTGCATGAGGCGGGTTGTGTATTTTCTTTTGAATGTTTCCCACACGGAGTTTACTGTGCACCACCTTTCCAAATCAGAGACGCCACTCGTGATCATGTAAGGTAAGTTAGGCCGTGTCCACATGTACTGTTAGGCAATGTTATTTTTACTTTTTGTTTCAGTAATTAGCTATACTGACTATGTTTATCGGGAAAACAGGCAAAAGTACAGAATTTGCGTCAGTGACAGAACTCAAAGAAAAAGCAAACGATTCACAATGTCCATACTGCACGAAGACGACGGCATGCTCAGATCGACATCTCTCTTCCAAACATTTGAAATTTGCCATATATTACACACATAATAATGAAGGTAAGCATTTGCTATTGTATACTTTGCTATGAGAGTTCAGAGATAATCACCACAAATGTAAATAAAAGGTTTTGTATCGTTGTGTAAATCTCATTAGCTATTGTGTTATTACATTAAGGTTACATTTAAGTTTGTGTTGTCCTTTATGGATGAACTAAACACTCCATACACGCATTTTTACGTGTCAGCAGCATGTCAACTTTCAGGTATATTCAGTATAACTATTTTATTATTAATTATTAAATATGAATTATCGCATTGATAAATATAAGACCATAGCTCTACTATTGTATCAATGAATCATTATTTAATGATAGAACAAGCATTATTTTCAGATTTTATAAAAATTCTAAACGAATGCTAGTTAATGCTAGTTCTTGTTTCATGTATTATACTTAATGATTAATTGTTACATTACCTAACCATTTAGTATGGCTTATTAAGTATTGTAAATTAATGTACCCTTATTGTAAATTGTTCATGAGATTTTTAGTAACACAAAAAATAATAAAATTTGTTATAAGTAATCTACAGAGTTCAACTGTCCACATTATATGGAGGGTTAAATTATATAGGATAACGCTGGGGTTCCAAAACAAACTTTGTAATGTTACACGGAAAATCAGTGCTACCTTGATGAATAACAGTGACGTACTCAAAACCAGAGGCAGTAGGGGGAAAATGTTCAAAACATATCACCTAAGAAGATTCATAGCACATATGTAAATTTATTTGATGTTCAGACATTCATCAAACATATGTGTTGAGTAAAAAAAGAACACTGTTCGCTTTATATGGATGGTTAAAGTGTATATCTGATGTTAACCTGAGAATTTACTGAACATGAAACAGGTATAATACAGTTATAGACATGATTCTGACACCATTCTGTACCTGGAGTTTAACTGGATTAGTTTTTGAATAAGGCAAGTGTTAGGATTAGAGCCAGGTGTGTGGTAGGGTCACAAATATGTTTTGGGTTCAGGTTAAGTTTAAGGTAAGGTAGGGGTTTGCTTTATAGAAGTACCATATTTATAAAATATTTCATATAACATATTTACAATAAATTTACTTAATATGTCAGGATATTTATTTCAGTGTATTCAATGTATTGCTTTTGTCAATCCTGCTACCTCACTGATATGTTTTAACGTGGTACTAATCTGTGAAGAGTTTATCATTCATAACAACCACTCAAAATCAGAGGTTATTGTACTGTTAGATATGCAAGTCAATGTTCATATTTGTAAAAGACTATGAGACCCTTTAGGTATCAAGCTTTGCACACTCACTAACACTGAATATTTTACACTCTCATAAACATTATGAAACCTCTTATACACTACCAAAACTGTTACACTGATATATGTATGTATACACTGAGTCAGTTTGATATTGGGCGTAAGAGGATTCATAGTGTGAGTAAGTGTTTTGGTGTATAATATGTTCGATAATGTTTGTGATTGTATATAATACTCAGTGTGAGACAGTGTGTTAGTGAGTGTAAGAGGATAGGATAATGTATGTGAGACTGAAATTTGAATATTGGCCTAAAGGGCCTCTCATATTATATTCTGACATATGACTTCCTTTCAGAGAAATTTACAATACCATGCTTGTGTGCAGAGGTGAAGGATTCCATAAGAAGCCATTGGCATTGCCCCTGGTGTGGGAAAATTATTCTTAAACATGTAAATTTTCAAGTTCATTTAAATTCTTATGATAAGATTTCCTTATAAAACACATTTTTCATTGCTGACCTAAAAATGATTTAATAATTAATTATTACATTACGTACCACCAACTAAACCTTTCATACAAATTGCAGCCTGTTCAACTAAAAAGGCAGAAGAAGCAGGTAAGTTTTCTTTTCTACATGTTAAAACATATGTTTAAGTACTGCGCTTGCAAATCAAGAAAAATGTTGGTCTTAAATACTAATGTTGGCAGAAGAAATGTAAGATAGCAAGTCATACACTAAATGTTAAAGCTACTACAGTTTAAGAAATCAGTTTAACACTGATTCCTTGTAATAAATGGCCACATGTTAAGTTTTATAGAGGCTTTACCTTATGTCAGAATGTATAATATGTAATCTATGATGTATAAACTTCCAAAATTATTTTTGAAGAATGTCGGCTTTATTATTTAAGGGTTTTGTAGAGAACAAAAAGTTTTGAATGCAGTATTTGAAATTACTTTGTAAGTTCAACATTAGTTCACAATTATAAATTCATTTTATAGGCCTTGTTGATTCTGTGTTTTCATAGTAAGAAGTAATCCTGTTTCATTAAAACACTTGAGCAGTTAGCTCTGATTTAGATCTAAAAGATTACCACAGATGTCATCATCATAATCATCATCATATTCTTCTTTGCTGCTTAATCCATTTCAGGGTGTCTATGAGCACAGATGTGATTGGGTTTAATATTTTTGAATGTTTTAGGAAATAAAATATTAACTTTTGTGAGAAAAACTCAAGATTGCCAAAACAAATTTGTAAGAAGAAAATCTGCACATAGCACATATGTAATTTTTTGATGTTCAGACATTCATCAAACATAAATATTTGTTGAGTAAAATCCCTATACATTACTTTTAGTTATGAAGCAGTTTGGAATCATTTTATCTAATATTTTTGATAAATTGATAATACAGTCCTGAAACATATGAACACTACATAAATGTTGCTAAAATAACTAAAATAATAATAATAATAATAATAACAACAATAATAATGTTATGGAAAGATTACATTTAATAGATTAAATATTTTACATCCTTGATAAAACAAGCCTTTTGTGAAAATGTGTTAATATGAAATGATTATAAACAAATTACTCTTACTGTGAGTACATTTACTCAGCTTTTTAATCTGTTTAGTCATTCTAAAAACGAATGTTTTTTTTTTTTTAAATTCATTAATTATATTACTTTTTGCTTTAAGTTGTTCATGGGAAACTGACATAACCAGACAAGTCCTAAGTCAGCTGGTGTGGAATGATCCTGAAGTCTTTGAGCTTCGTTGACAAAAAAAAACATATCATTTTAAGTGTGACATTATGCGTAAAAAGTCACTTACAAAAAGTTTCAGACAATTAGTCCCAAGAAAGTTTTGAAACCTGCTGTGAACATAACACCCTTCAAGTATATGGGATTATTCCACCAATGCCTTTTAAGCATATGACTATGACTTTTTTAAACACGGCAGTGGCAGAACAACTTAACCGAGAACTGGCCTCAAGTCTGTATTTTCTTTGTAATATGAAAGACAGGCATTTTATGTTTTCCTTAAGACTGATATTTCACCTGCATAACCAGAAATTCAAAGAAGACATGATGAGAATTTCATTGGACCAATTGGAAGTAGATAGCGGAAGTGGAAGACTTGGTATTTCTGAAAAAGGTTTGTACATTTTATTTGCTTTTTCATAATTTGAATCAGTAAAAGTTAAAGAAATAGTTTTAATTATAATTGGCAGCAAGTGCAGTCTAGAAAGAGGGGGTAAATGAAGGCATGGAAATGATAGAGTTGCCCCAAGAAGAAGAGAACAAAAAGAGCTGCCAGCACTTTTCAGTTGGTCTTTTTCAAATAGACCAATAAAAGAGGTAAGTTAATTTTTTTGTTATATTAATAAAGTACGTTGTACAATACGTGCTTTTAGAAATGTTGTAATGTCTATAATGTTTAGGAAAAATTAGCAGTCCTTTTTGCTGAACAAAGGAGGAGCATCTAACCTTAATAAGGATTGGAAACTGCACCGTCAACCTTCATGATCTAAAGTGTTTGTGCCCCCCTGAAATAATGAATACCAAGAAGCAGTAATTAGGAAAAATCAGAATGCCTTGGCTGACGGATAACGTGAGTATTAATATCACAAGTGCTCTCTATACTTAACAGAAATCAACTCAAAAAATATTAATTGAGCTTGCTTTTCTCACAGGTAGTAGACACCAGACTTTCTCAGCTGGTTGAAGGAGCACAGAATATACATTTTTCTAACTTATATATTATTGTTGTGATTATGAATTTCTGCAGAATAAACAATTGAGGACCAGGACAAGGAATTGTTATGGTATATATTTTTTTCATTCCACCTTACAAATAAAGCATAAACTTTTGTTTCTGGATCTTGTTTGTTGGATATTATTTGGTACTGCTTTTTAACTACTTAGTAGAAATATGGGTAGCCTCATTGTTCTTAAGCTTTAATATTAACTAAAGATTTATAAATCCCTGCTGTCAACAAACATTAAATGTACTCATTTAAATGTGAAGTTTGTTTATTCTAATGTTTACTCAAAAGGATTGTCTTCAGAAATTATTTCAGAAGCTTGGTTTTGGACAAATTCATATGCTGCATCCACAACTAAGAGTTTTACTTTTATTATAATGGTCTTTATTCCCAGTAAGGCATTTCAGAACGTTTGGGACTTGAGCTCTTGGAATCAGTCAGATTCAGATAACTGTGGGGTATTTGTTTGCGCGGTAGGCACCTATCACGGATTGTTACATCATATGTACTATGTGAATATGCCACTCCAAATGTTTCCTTATGTTAAAATAGATGGCTGAATTGGAAGTGAGGAATATCAAAGCTGCAAATGAAACTGTTTCAGAAACAACTGCTTCACCTGCATGAATATTATGCAGCTTCATTAGCAGCAGAAGCTATTCTGCCTGTAAGTTGATGATTAGTTTATTTATATAACCAGCATCTTCAATTAAAATTCCATGCTCTGCCACCCAGTAATAATTTTTTAATCATTTTTTTATTACAGACACTTGCAACAGGTGACACAGTTTGCTTGGCTGGCAAAATGTATGCATGCACGTACCAGAGTATGTCTGGACAGAAAGGAGAGAGGTACATTCTACATACTCCTTAACACTTTATTTTAATTCAGATGTTTAGGTCAAATTTGTGTTTTGACTAATTTAATTTAATTGTGAACTTATTTAGATCCCTGTATCCAGATGTTTCTAAATTTACCTGGGTACAGTGTGACGTATGTGAAAACTGGCTTCATACAGACTGTGCAGGTGTACAGCAAGAAAACCTTCAGGATACAAGTTTTAAATGTGGATGTGACATACCTTCGCCTTACCCATATACAAAGTATGTGACCAATCTATGTTGTATTTTACAAATGACAAATTCTACAAACCAATTATACTGGCCAAAGCAGCCATTTAGTGAATTTACATATGTTTACTTCCAGTCTCCTCTCAGTCCTGAAAGAGAAGGGTTTGAGAGTCTTGATCAGTGATGAAGAAATCCAGGTAATTCTTCTTTGTTTTCTAATAAATATAATTTATTTTTCTTTTTTTTTTTATTTACTGCTGTGCCTTTGATGTACAGTTCTGTTGAGTTATGCTTGAGGAATATCTGAGTGCATAAAGAATTGCTCTGAGTGCAGGAGCAAAAATAAAATCATACCCAGTGTTCCTTTAATTCAGTTATTCCAAAATATGTTTTAAAAAGAAATATATTATGATAAGGTGCACTATATATGTGGATGTCCACTTTTAATTAGCAAATTCACCAAATATTAACATTCACAGGTGTTCAGTTGTGTGCAGACAGCTTGTAAAATCTCCATAGAAGAGTGGATAGGATAGATTCAAGAAATAAATGCATATCAGAATTGTTCTTTTGCTAATCATACAATTATATTTTCAATAGGAGTTACATAGACAACTATTCAGTGGCAAAAAGAAGTCAGGGCAAATGTTCCTGTGGAGCCATCCCAACAAATGTATGAAGCTTCGGACCATACTTAGACCTAGACTATCTAAATTTAGTACAGAACGGGTGAGACATATTAGGTTTTCTTACTTTTGCTCTTCTCCATATTTCCAAAATAAATCTTGTACAATTTAAAGTACTGTTTGTACATATTTATGTGTATATTTTTTCCAGATTGATGAGATGTATAAAATAATCCACACTGCTTTAGGCATGGACAAGAAGGACCTTGGAAGTGTTGACATTATTCTAGATGTTATGCTGCCAGAGGTAGGGAATTCAATAATGCTATAGTATGAATCATTACAATAGAATTGGTACCTTAACAACAATTGGATAAAATACTGCTAAATGTTATTATTAACGACTATTAATTTTATATTTACTACCACTGCAGGTGACTCTTAAAATATTGAACAAGCATGAAGGCTTCTATCGATACCAAAGAGAGGTGTCTCTTGCTACTCCAGGTGTCATTATTTGAATAAGAATGACAAAGGCTGCTTGATACATAAGCTTTATTGTAAAAGGTTATTCAAGTTTTATTTGTTACTTTTTGTTATATGTATATTGAGAGAAAATCCCAGTTTCGTGAGTTCTCATATCTAAGCTTTGGGATGAGATAGGCTGAAAATAATCACACCCCTGTGTAAGTCAGGGAATCCTTAATCAACAACGTTAGTTTGGAGGAGATCTGAGTTGGTCAAAAATTTTGTCTAAAAAACACAAAGGGTATTAGTATTTTTTTTAGTTAAAATCATGACCTCTTCAGATCTTTTTCAAACCCACACAGTGTGTCAGGGAGGTTCTGGCGAAGACAGTGGTGTGGTTATTTTCGCTCTACCACATCCCAAAGCTGAGATATGGGGATCTCTTCTAGTCCATAAAATGTATAACTGCATATATCAAGATGGCATTCCTATTTCCAGTGAAGCTAGGTAAACACATGAGTAGAGGGGTGCAATCAGAAAAGCCTCCTCAATCCAATATGTCCTACATTGAATTTGTATTTGGTCAGGGGGTCTCAGTTCTAATAAATTAAAGAAGATATAAAATGTGAGACTTAGGGATGTCAGAAGAAGCCTCATCATTGCAATATATTCAACACCAATAAACCTATTGAGAGAAAATCGAAGTTACATCAGTTCTCATATCTCAGCTTTGGGATGAGATAGGCTGAAAATAATCACACCCCTGTGTAAGTTAGGGCCTCCTTAATCAACAACTTGAGTTTGGAGGAAATCTGACTCTGTGAAAAATTTAGTCTAAATAAACACAAAGGAGTTTTTTTTAGACAAAATTTTTGACCGTCTCAGATTTTTTCCAAACTCATGATGTTGATTGAGCAGGTCCTGACTTACACAGGGGTGTGATTATTTTCAGCCTATCTCATCCCAAAGCTGAGATATGAGGACTAACGTAACTAGGATTTTCGCTCAGTATGTTTATTGGTGTTGAATATATTAGAATTAAATTTATGAGCTTGTTATACGTCCAATAAAGCAAAATACAGATGCAATGTAGGATATATTGGACTGACTAGGCTTTTCTGATCGCACCCTTCTACTCATGTGTTTACCTAGCTTCACTGGAAGTAGGAATCCCATCATGAAATTTACAGTTTTACATTTTATGCAGCAAAACATGTCCCTATATCTCAGCTTTGGGATGTGGTAGGGCAACAATTACCACACCACTGTCTTCGTCAGGACCTCCCTGACACACGGTGTGGGTTTGAAGAAGATCTGAGGAGGTCACATTTTTCACCCAAAAAAACACTACCCCTTTGTGTTTTTTTAGACAAAATTTTTGACCGTCTCAGATTTCTTCCAAACTCACAATGTTGATTGAGCAGGTCCTGACTTACACAGGGGTGTGATTATTTTCAACCTATCTCATCCCAAAGCTGAGATATGAGGACTAACGTAACTGGGATTTTCTCTCAATAGGTTTATTGGTGTTGAATATTTTGGAATTAAATTTATGAACTTGTTATACGTCCAATAAAGCAAAATACAGATGCAATGTAGGTTATATTGGACTGACTAGGCTTTTCTGATCGCACCCTTCTACTCATGTGTTTACCTAGCTTCACTGGAAGTAAGAATCCCATCATGAAATTTAAAGTTATACATTTTATGCAGCACAACATGTCCCTAAATCTCAGCTTTGGGATGTGGTAGGGCAAAAATCACCACACCACTGTCTTCGTCAGGACCTCCCTGACACACGGTGTGGGTTTGAAGAAGATCTGAGGAGGTCACATTTTTCACCTAAAAAAAAAAACTAAGGGGTACCCCATTGTGGTTTTTTAGACTAAATTTTTGACCGTCTCAGACTTCTTCCAAACTCACGATGTTGATTGAGCAGGTCCTGACTTACACAGGGGTGTGATTATTTTTAGCCTATCTCATCCCAAAGCTGAGATATGAGGACTAACGTAACTGGGATTTTCTCTCAAAAGGTTTATTGGTGTTGAATATATTGGAATTAAATTTATGAGCTTGTTATACGTCCAATAAAGCAAAATACAGATGCAATGTAGGATATATTGGACAGACTAGGCTTTTCTGATCGCACCCTTCTACTCGTATGTTTACCTAGCTTCACTGCGAGTAGGAATCCCATCATGAAATTTACAGTTATACATTTTATGCAGCACAACATGTGCCTATATCTCAGCTTTGGGATGTGGTAGAGCAACAATTACCACACCACTGTCATCGTCAGGACCTCCCTGACACACGGTGTGGGTTTGAAGAAGATTTGAGGAGGTCACATTTTTCACCTAAAAAAAAAAAACACTAAGGGGTACCCCTTTGTGTTTTTTTTAGACTAACTTTTTAACCGTCTCAGATTTCTTCCAAACTCACAATGTTGATTGAGCAGGTCCTGACTTACACAGGGGTGTGATTATTTTTTAGCCTATCTCATCCCAAAGCTGACATATGAGGACTAACGTAACTGGGATTTTCTCTCAATAGGTTTATTGGTGTTGAATATATTGGAATTAAATTTATAAGGTTGTTATACGTCCAATAAAGCAAATTACAGATGCAATGTAGGATATATTGGACGGACTAGGCTTTTCTGATCGCACCCTTCTACTCATGTGTTTACCTAGCTTCACTGGAAGTAAGAAACCCATCATGAAATTTACAGTTATACATTTTATGCAGCACAACATGTCCCTATATCTCAGCTTTGGGATGTCGTAGAGCAACAATTACCACACCACTGTAATCGTCAGGACCTCCCTGACACACGGTGTGGGTTTGAAGAAGATTTGAGGAGGTCATATTTTTCACCTAAAAAAAAAAAACACTAAGGGGTACCCCTTTGTGTTTTTTTTAGACTAACTTTTTAACCGTCTCAGATTTCTTCCAAACTCACAATGTTGATTGAGCAGGTCCTGACTTACACAGGGGTGTGATTATTTTTTAGCCTATCTCATCCCAAAGCTGACATATGAGGACTAACGTAACTGGGATTTTCTCTCAATAGGTTTATTGGTGTTGAATATATTGGAATTAAATTTATAAGCTTGTTATACGTCCAATAAAGCAAATTACAGATGCAATGTAGGATATATTGGACGGACTAGGCTTTTCTGATCGCACCCTTCTACTCATGTGTTTACCTAGCTTCACTGGAAGTAAGAATCCCATCATGAAATTTACAGTTATACATTTTATGCAGCACAACATGTCCCTATATCTCAGCTTTGGGATGTGGTAGAGCAACAATTACCACACCACTGTAATCGTCAGGACCTCCCTGACACACGGTGTGGGTTTGAAGAAGATCTGAGAAGGTCACATTTTTCACCTAAAAAAAAACACTAAGGGGTACCCCTTTGTGTTTTTTTAGACTAAATTTTTGACCATCTCAGATTTCTTCCAAACTCACGATGTTGATTGAGCAGGTCCTGACTTACACAGGGGTGTGATTATTTTCAGCCTATCTCATCCCAAAGCTGAGATATGAGGACTAACGTAACTGGGATTTTCTCTCAAAAGGTTTATTGGTGTTGAATATATTGGAATTAAATTTATGAGCTTGTTATACGTCCAATAAAGCAAAATACAGATGCAATGTAGGTTATATTGTACTGACTAGGCTTTTCTGATCGCACCCTTCTACTCATGTATTTACCTAGCTTCACTGGAAGTAGGAATCCCATCATGAAATTTACAGTTATACATTTTATGCAGCACAACATGTCCCTATATCTCAGCTTTGGGATGTGGTAGGGCAACAATTACCACACCACTGTCTTCGTCAGGACCTCCCAGACACACGGTGTGGGTTTGAAGAAGATCTGAGGAGGTCACATTTTTCACCCAAAAAAACACTAAGGGGTACCCCATTGTGGTTTTTTAGACTAAATTTTTGACCGTCTCAGACTTCTTCCAAACTCACAATGTTGATTGAGCAGGTCCTGACTTACACAGGGGTGTGATTATTTTCAGCCTGTCTCATCCCAAAGCTGAGATATGAGGACTTACGTAACTGGGGTTTTCTCTCAATAGGTTTATTGGTGTTGAATATATTGGAATTAAATTCATGAACTTGTTATACGTCCAATAAAGCAAAATACAGATGCAATGTAGGATATATTGGACTGACTAGGCTTTTCTGATCGCACCCTTCTACTCATGTGTTTACCTAGCTTCACTGGAAGTAAAAATCCCATCATGAAATTTACAGTTATACATTTTATGCAGCACAACATGTCCCTATATCTCAGCTTTGGGATGTGGTAGGGCAACAATTACCACACCACTGTCTTCGTCAGGACCTCCCTGACACACAGTGTGGGTTTGAAGAAGATCTGAGGAGGTCACATTTTTCACCGTCTCAGATTTCTTCCAAACTCACGATGTTGATTAAGCAGGTCCTGACTTACACAGGGGTGTGATTATTTTCAGCCTATCTCATCCCAAAGCTGAGATATGAGGACTTACGTAACTAGGATTTTCTCTCAATAGGTTTATTGGTGTTTAATATATTGGAATTAAATTCATGAACTTGTTATACGTCCAATAAAGCAAAATACAGATGCAATGTAGGATATATTGGACTGACTAGGCTTTTCTGATCACACCCTTCTACTCATGTGTTTACCTAGCTTCACTGGAAGTAGGAATCCCATCATGAAATTTACAGTTATACATTTTATGCAGCACAACATGTCCCTATATCTCAGGTTTGGGATGTGGTAGGGCAAAAATTACCACACCACTGTCTTCGTCAGGACCTCCCTGACACACGGTGTGGGTTTGAAGAAGATTTGAGGAGGTCACATATTTCACCCAAAAAACACTAAGGGGTAACCCTTTGTGGTTTTTTAGACTAAATTTTTGACCGTCTCAGATTTCTTCCAAACTCACGATGTTTATTGAGTAAGTTCTGACTTACACAGGGGTGTGATTATTTTCAGCCTATCTCATCCCAAAGCTGAGATATGAGGACTTACGTAACTGGGATTTTCTCTCAATAGGTTTATTGGTGTTGAATATATTGGAATTAAATTAATAAGCTTGTTATACGTCCAATAAAGCAAAATACAGATGCAATGTAGGATATATTGGACTGACTAGGCTTTTCTGATCGCACCCTTCTACTCATGCGTTTATCTAGCTTCACTGGAAGTAAGAATCCCATCATGAAATTTACAGTTATACATTTTATGCAGCACAACATGTCCCTATATCTCAGCTTTGGGATGTGGTAGGGCAACAATTACCACACCACTGTCTTCGTCAGGACCTCCCTGACACACGGTGTGGGTTTGAAGAAGATCTGAGGAGGTCACATTTTTCACCCAAAAAACACTAAGGGGTACCCCTTTGTGTTTTTTTAGACTAAATCTTTGACCGTCTCAGATTTCTTCCAAACTCACGATGCTGATTAAGCAGGTCCTGACTCACACAGGGGTGTGATTATTTTCAGCCTATCTCATCCCAAAGCTGAGATATGAGGACTAACGTAACTGGGATTTTCTCTCAATAGGTTTATTGGTGTTGAATATATTGGAATTAAATTTATGAGCTTGTTATACATCCAATAAAGCAAAATACAGATGCAATGTAGGTTATATTGGACTGACTAGGCTTTTCTGATCGCACCCTTCTACTCATGTATTTACCTAGCTTCACTGGAAGTAGGAATCCCATCATGAAATTTACAGTTATACATTTTATGCAGCACAAAATGTCCCTATATCTCAGCTTTGGGATGTGGTAGGGCAACAATTACCACACCACTGTCTTCGTCAGGACCTCCCAGACACACGGTGTGGGTTTGAAGAAGATCTGAGGAGGTCACATTTTTCACCCAAAAAAACACTAAGGGGTACCCCATTGTGGTTTTTTAGACTAAATTTTTGACCGTCTCAGACTTCTTCCAAACTCACGATGTTGATTGAGCAGGTCCTGACTTACACAGGGGTGTGATTATTTTCAGCCTGTCTCATCCCAAAGCTGAGATATGAGGACTTACGTAACTGGGGTTTTCTCTCAATAGGTTTATTGGTGTTGAATATATTGGAATTAAATTCATGAACTTGTTATACGTCCAATAAAGCAAAATACAGATGCAATGTAGGATATATTGGACTGACTAGGCTTTTCTGATCGCACCCTTCTACTCATGTGTTTACCTAGCTTCACTGGAAGTAAAAATCCCATCATGAAATTTACAGTTATACATTTTATGCAGCACAACATGTCCCTATATCTCAGCTTTGGGATGTGGTAGGGCAACAATTACCACACCACTGTCTTCGTCAGGACCTCCCTGACACACGGTGTGGGTTTGAAGAAGATCTGAGGAGGTCACATTTTTCACCGTCTCAGATTTCTTCCAAACTCACGATGTTGATTAAGCAGGTCCTGACTTACACAGGGGTGTGATTGTTTTCAGCCTATCTCATCCCAAAGCTGAGATATGAGGACTTACGTAACTAGGATTTTCTCTCAATTGGTTTATTGGTGTTGAATATATTGGAATTAAATTCATGAACTTGTTATACGTCCAATAAAGCAAAATACAGATGCAATGTAGGATATATTGGACTGACTAGGCTTTTCTGATCACACCCTTTTACTCATGTGTTTACCTAGCTTCACTGGAAGTAGGAATCCCATCATGAAATTTACAGTTATACATTTTATGCAGCACAACATGTCCCTATATCTCAGGTTTGGGATGTGGTAGGGCAACAATTACCACACCACTGTCTTCGTCAGGACCTCCCTGACACACGGTGTGGGTTTGAAGAAGATTTGAGGAGGTCACATTTTTCACCCAAAAAAACACTAAGGGGTACCCCTTTGTGTTTTTTTAGACTAAATCTTTGACCGTCTCAGATTTCTTCCAAACTCACGATGCTGATTAAGCAGGTCCTGACTCACAAAGGGGTGTGATTATTTTCAGCCTATCTCATCCCAAAGCTGAGATATGAGGACTAACGTAACTGGGATTTTCTCTCAATAGGTTTATTGATGTTGAATATATTGAAATTAAATGTATTAGCTTGTTATACGTCCAATAAAGCAAAATACAGATGCAATGTAGGTTATATTGGACTGACTAGGCTTTTCTGATCACACCCTTCTACTCATGTGTTTACCTAGCTTCACTGCAAGTAGGAGTCCCATCATGAAATTTACAGTTATACATTTTATGCAGCACAACATGTCCCTATATCTCAGCTTTGGGATGTGGTAGGGCAACAATTACCACACCACTGTCTTCGTCAGGACCTCCCTGACACACGGTGTGGGTTTGAAGAAGATCTGAGGAGGTCACATTTTTGACCGTCTCAGATTTCTTCCAAACTCACAATGTTGATTGAGCAGGTCCTGACTTACACAGGGGTGTGATTATTTTCAGCCTATCTCATCCCAAAGCTGAGATATGAGGACTTACGTAACTGGGATTTTCTCTCAATAGGTTTATTGGTGTTGAATATATTGGAATTAAATTTATGAACTTGTTATACGTCCAATAAAGCAAAATACAGATGCAGTGTAGAGTATATTGGACTGACTAGGCTTTTCTTATCTCACCCTTCTACTCATGGGTTTACCTAGCTTCACTGGAAGTAGGAATCCCATCATGAAATTTACAGTTATACATTTTATGCAGCACAACATGTCCCTATATCTCAGCTTTGGGATGTGGTAGGGCAACAATTACCACACCATTGTCTTCGTCAGGACCTCTCTGACACACGGTGTGGGTTTGAAGAAGATCTTAAGAGGTCACATTTTTCACCCAAAAAAAACCCACTAGACTAAATTTTTGACCGTCTCAGATTTCTTCCAAACTCACGATGTTGATTAAGCAGGTCCTGACGTATACAGGGGTGTGATTATTTTCAGCCTATCTCATACCAAAGCTGAGATATGAGGACTTACGGAACTGTGATTTTCTCTCAATAGGTTTATTGGTGTTGAATATATTGGAATTAAATTTATGAACTTGTTATATGTCCAATAAAGCAAAATACAGATGCAGTGTAGAGTATATTGGACTGACTAGGCTTTTCTTATCTCACCCTTCTACTCATGGGTTTACCTAGCTTCACTGGAAGTAGGAATCCCATCATGAAATTTACAGCTATACATTTTATGCAGCACAACATGTCCCTATATCTCAGCTTTGGGATGTGGTAGGGCAAAAATTACCACACCACTCTCTTCGTCAGGACCTCCCTGACAGATCTGAGGAGGTCACTTTTTTCACGCAAAAAACCAATAAGGAGTACCCCTTTGTGTTTTTTTAGACTAAATTTTTGACCATCTCAGATTTCTTCCAAACTCACAATGTTGATTGAGCAGGCCTTGACTTACACAGGGGTGTGATTATTTCCAGCCTATCTCATCCCAAAGCTGAGATATGAGGACTAACGTAACTGGGATTTTCTCTCAATAGGTTTATTGGTGTTGAATATATTGGAATTAAATTTATGAGCTTGTTATACGTCCAATAAAGCAAAATACAGATGCAGTGTAGGTTATATTGGACTGACTAGGCTTTTCTGATCGCACCCTTCTACTCATGCGTTTACCTAGCTTCACTGGAAGTAAGAATCCCATCATGAAACTTACAGTTATACATTTTATGCAGCACCACATGTCCCTATATCTCAGCTTTGGGATGTGGTAGGGCAACAATTACCACACCATTGTCTTCGTCAGGACCTCTCTGACACACGGTGTGGGTTTGAAGAAGATCTTAAGAGGTCACATTTTTCACCCAAAAAAAACCCACTAAGGGGTACCCCTTTGTGTTTTTTTAGACTAACTTTTTAACCGTCTCAGATTTCTTCCAAACTCATGATGTTGATTGAGCAGGTTCTGACTTACACAGGGGTGTGATTATTTTCAGCCTGTCTCATCCCAAAGCTGAGATATGAGGACTAATGTAACTGGGATTTTCTCTCAATAGGTTTATTGGTGTTGAATATATTGGAATTAAATTGATGAGCTTGTTATACGTCCAATAAAGCAAAATACAGATGCAATGTAGGTTATATTGGACTGACTAGGCTTTTCTGATCGCACCCTTCTACTCGTGTGTTTACCTAGCTTCACTGGAAGTAGGAATCCCTTTGTGTTTTTTTAGACAAAATTTTTGACCATCTCAGATTTCTTCCAAACTCACGATGTTGATTAAGCAGGTCCTGACTTACACAGGGGTGTGATTATTTTCAGCCTATCTAATCCCAAAGCTGAGAATTGAGGACTTACGTAACTGTGATTTTCTCTCAATTGGTTTATTGGTGTTGAATATATTGGAATTAAATTTATGAACTTGTTATACGTCCAATAAAGCACAATACAGATGCAGTGTAGAGTATATTGGACTGACTAGGCTTTTCTTATCTCAACCTTCTACTCGTATGTTTACCTAGCTTCACTGCGAGTAGGAATCCCATCATGAAATTTACAGTTATACAATTTATGCAGCACAACATGTGCCAACACTTTATTGGTGTTGAATATATTGGAATTAAATTTATGAGCTTGTTATACGTCCAATAAAGCAAAATACAGATGCAGTATAGAGTATATTGGACTGACTAGGCTTTTCTTATCTCACCCTTCTACTCATGGGTTTACCTAGCTTCACTGGAAGTAGGAGTCCCATCATGAAATTTACAGTTATACAGTTTATGCAGCACAACATGTCCCTATATCTCAGCTTTGGGATGTGGTAGGGCAAAAATTACCACACCATTGTCTTCGTCAGGACCTCTCTGACACACGGTGTGGGTTTGAAGAAGATCTTAAGAGGTCACATTTTTCACCCAAAAAAAACCCACTAGACTAAATTTTTGACCGTCTCAGATTTCTTCCAAACTCACGATGTTGATTAAGCAGGTCCTGACGTATACAGGGGTGTGATTATTTCCAGCCTATCTCATCCCAAAGCTGAGATATGAGGACTAACGTAACTGGGATTTTCTCTCAATAGGTTTATTGGTGTTGAATATATTGGAATTAAATTTATGAGCTTGTTATACGTCCAATAAAGCAAAATACAGATGCAGTGTAGGTTATATTGGACTGACTAGGCTTTTCTGATCGCACCCTTCTACTCATGTGTTTACCTAGCTTCACTGGAAGTAAGAATCCCATCATGAAATTTACAGTTATACATTTTATGCAGCACAACATGTCCCTATATCTCAGCTTTGGGATGTGGTAGGGCAACAATTACCACACCACTGTCTTCGTCAGGACCTCCCTGAGATACGGTGTGGGTTTGAAGAAGATCTGAGGAGGTCACATTTTTCACCCAAAAAAAACCCACTAAGGGGTACCCCTTTGTGTTTTTTTAGACTAACTTTTTAACCGTCTCAGATTTCTTCCAAACTCATGATGTTGATTGAGCAGGTTCTGACTTACACAGGGGTGTGATTATTTTCAGCCTGTCTCATCCCAAAGCTGAGATATGAGGACTAACGTAACTGGGATTTTCTCTCAATAGGTTTATTGGTGTTGAATATATTGGAATTAAATTGATGAGCTTGTTATACGTCCAATAAAGCAAAATACAGATGCAATGTAGGTTATATTGGACTGACTAGGCTTTTCTGATCGCACCCTTCTACTCGTGTGTTTACCTAGCTTCACTGGAAGTAGGAATCCCATCATGAAATTTACAGTTATACATTTTATGCAGCACAACATGTCCCTATATCTCAGCTTTGGGATGTGGTAGGGCAAAAATTACCACACCACTCTCGTCGTCAGGACCTCCCTGATACACGGTGTGAGTTTGAAGAAGATCTGAGGAGGATACTTCTTTTCACGCAAAAAACCACTAAGGGGTACCCGTTTGTGTTTTTTTAGATTAAATTTTTGACCGTCTCAGATTTCTTCCAAACTCACGATGTTGATTAAGCAGGTCCTGACTTACACAGGGGTGTGATTATTTTCAGCCTATCTAATCCCAAAGCTGAGAATTGAGGACTTACGTAACTGTGATTTTCTCTCAATTGGTTTATTGGTGTTGAATATATTGGAATTAAATTTATGAACTTGTTATACGTCCAATAAAGCACAATACAGATGCAGTGTAGAGTATATTGGACTGACTAGGCTTTTCTTATCTCAACCTTCTACTCGTGTGTTTACCTAGCTTCACTGCGAGTAGGAATCCCATCATGAAATTTACAGTTATACAATTTATGCAGCACAACATGTGCCTATATCTCAGCTTTGGGATGTGGTAGAGCAACAATTACCACACCACTGTCATCATCAGGACCTCCCTGACACACGGTGTGGGGTTGAAGAAGATCTTAGGAGGTCACATTTTTCACCTAAAAAAAAAACACTAAGGGGTACCCCTTTGTGTTTTTTTTAGACTAACTTTTTAACCGTCTCAGATTTCTTCCAAACTCATGATGTTGATTGAGCAGGTCCTGACTTACACAGGGGTGTGATTATTTTCAGCCTGTCTCATCCCAAAGCTGAGATATGAGGACTAACGTAACTGGGATTTTCTCTCAATAGGTTTATTGGTGTTGAATATATTGGAATTAAATTTATGAGCTTGTTATACGTCCAATAAAGCAAAATACAGATGCAATGTAGGTTATATTGGACTGACTAGGCTTTTCTGATCGCACCCTTCTACTCATGTGTTTACCTAGCTTCACTGGAAGTAGGAATCCCATCATGAAATTTACAGTTATACATTTTATGCAGCACAACAAGTCCCTATATCTCAGCTTTGGGATGTGGTAGGGCAAAAATTACCACACTACTCTCGTCGTCAGGACCTCCCTGACACACGATGTGAGTTTGAAGAAGATCTGAGGAGGTCACTTTTTTCACCCAAAAAAACACTAAGGGGTACCTGTTTGTGTTTTTTTAGACTAAATTTTTGACCGTCTCAGATTTCTTCCAAACTCACGATGTTGATTAAGCAGGTCCTGACTTACACAGGGGTGTGATTATTTTCAGCCTATCTCATCCCAAAGCTGAGATATGAGGACTTACGTAACTGGGATTTTCTCTCAATAGGTTTATTGGTGTTGAATATATTGGAATTAAATTTATGAACTTGTTATACGTCCAATAAAGCAAAATACAGATGCAGTGTAGAGTATATTGGACTGACTAGGCTTTTCTTATCTCACCCTTCTACTCATGGGTTTACCTAGCTTCACTGGAAAGAGGAATCCCATCATGAAATTTACAGTTATACATTTTATGCAGCACAACATGTCCCTAGATCTCAGCTTTGGGATGTGGTAGGGCAAAAATTACCACACCACTCTCGTCATCAGGACCTCCCTGACAGACGGTGTGAGTTTGAAGAAGATCTGAGGAGGTCACTTTTTTTCACCCAAAAAAACACAAAGGGGTACCCCTTTGTGTTTTTTTAGACTAAATTTTTGACCGTCTCAGATTTCTTCCAAACTCACAATGTTGATTAAGCAGGTCCTGACTTACACAGGGGTGTGATTATTTTCAGCCTATCTCATCCCAAAGCTGAGAATTGAGGACTTACGTAACTGGGATTTTCTCTCAATAGGTTTATTGGTGTTGAATATATTGGAATTAAATTTATGAACTTGTTATACGTCCAATAAAGCAAAATACAGATGCAATGTAGGTTAGATTGGACTGACTAGGCTTTTCTGATCGCACCCTTCTACTCGTGTGTTTACCTAGCTTCACTGGAAGTAGGAATCCCATCATGAAATTTACAGTTATACATTTTATGCAGCACAACATGTCCCTATTTCTCAGCTTTGGGATGTGGTAGGGCAAAAATTACCACACCACTCTCGTCGTCAGGACCTCCCTGATACACGGTGTGAGTTTGAAGAAGATCTGAGGAGGATACTTCTTTTCACGCAAAAAACCACTAAGGGGTACCCGTTTGTGTTTTTGTAGATTAAATTTTTGACCGTCTCAGATTTCTTCCAAACTCACGATGTTGATTAAGCAGGTCCTGACTTACACAGGGGTGTGATTATTTTCAGCCTATCTAATCCCAAAGCTGAGAATTGAGGACTTACGTAACTGTGATTTTCTCTCAATTGGTTTATTGGTGTTGAATATATTGGAATTAAATTTATGAACTTGTTATACGTCCAATAAAGCACAATGCAGATGCAGTGTAGAGTATATTGGACTGACTAGGCTTTTCTTATCTCACCCTTCTACTCATGTGTTTACCTAGCTTCACTGGAAGTAAGAATCCCATCATGAAATTTACAGTTATACATTTTATGCAGCACAACATGTCCCTATATCTCAGCTTTGGGATGTGGTAGGGCAACAATTACCACACCACTGTCTTCGTCAGGACCTCCCTGAGATACGGTGTGGGTTTGAAGAAGATCTGAGGAGGTCACATTTTTCACCCAAAAAAACACTACCCCTTTGTGTTTTTTTAGACAAAATTTTTGACCGTCTCAGATTTCTTCCAAACTCACAATGTTGATTGAGCCGGCCGTGACTTACACAGGGGTGTGATTATTTCCAGCCTATCTCATCCCAAAGCTGAGATATGAGGACTAACGTAACTGGGATTTTCTCTCAATAGGTTTATTGGTGTTGAATATATTGGAATTAAATTTATGAGCTTGTTATACGTCCAATACAGCAAAATACAGATGCAGTGTAGGTTATATTGGACTGACTAGGCTTTTCTGATCGCACCCTTCTACTCATGTGTTTACCTAGCTTCACTGGAAGTAAGAATCCCATCATGAAATTTACAGCTATACATTTTATGCAGCACAACATGTCCCTATATCTAAGCTTTGGGATGTGGTAGGGCAACAATTACCACACCACTGTCATCATCAGGACCTCCCTGACACACGGTGTGAGTTTGAAGAAGATCTGAGGAGGTCACTTTTTTCACCCAAAAAAACACTAAGGGGTACCTGTTTGTGTTTTTTTAGACTAAATTTTTGACCGTCTCAGATTTCTTCCAAACTCATGATGTTGATTAAGCAGGTCCTGACTTACACAGGGGTGTGATTATTTTCAGCCTATCTCATCCCAAAGCTGAGAATTGAGGACTTACGTAACTGGGATTTTCTCTCAATTGGTTTATTGGTGTTGAATATATTGGAATTAAATTTATGAACTTGTTATACATCCAATAAAGCAAAATACAGATGCAGTGTAGAGTATATTGGACTGACTAGGCTTTTCTTATCTCACCCTTCTACTCATGGGTTTACCTAGCTTCACTGGAAGTAGGAATCCCATCATGAAATTTACAGTTATACATTTTATGCAGCATAACATGTCCCTATATCTCAGCTTTGGGATGTGGTAGGGCAAAAATTACCACACTACTCTCGTCGTCAGGACCTCCCTGACACACGGTGTGAGTTTGAAGAAGATCTGAGGAGGTCACTTTTTTCACCCAAAAAAACACTAAGGGGTACCTGTTTGTGTTTTTTTAGACTAAATTTTTGACCGTCTCAGATTTCTTCCAAACTCATGATGTTGATTAAGCAGGTCCTGACTTACACAGGGGTGTGATTATTTTCAGCCTATCTCATCCCAAAGCTGAGATATGAGGACTTACGTAACTGGGATTTTCTCTCAATAGGTTTATTGGTGTTGAATATATTGGAATTAAATTTATGAACTTGTTATACGTCCAATAAAGCAAAATACAGATGCAGTGTAGAGTATATTGGACTGACTAGGCTTTTCTTATCTCACCCTTCTACTCATGGGTTTACCTAGCTTCACTGGAAAGAGGAATCCCATCATGAAATTTACAGTTATACATTTTATGCAGCACAACATGTCCCTATATCTCAGCTTTGGGATGTGGTAGGGCAAAAATTACCACACTACTCTCGTCATCAGAACCTCCCTGACACACGGTGTGAGTTTGAAGAAGATCTGAGGAGGATACTTTTTTTCACCCAAAAAAACACTAAGGGGTACCCCTTTGTGTTTTTTTTTTTTGACTAAAATTTTGACCGTCTCAGATTTCTTCCAAACTCACGATGTTGATTAAGCAGGTCCTGACTTAGACAGGGGTGTGATTATTTTCAGCCTATCTCATCCCAAAGCTGAGAAATGAGGACTTACGTAACTGGGATTTTCTCTCAATTGGTTTATTGGTGTTGAATATATTGGAATTAAATTTATGAACTTGTTATACGTCCAATAAAGCAAAATACAGATGCAGTGTAGAGTATATTGGACTGACTAGGCTTTTCTTATCTCACCCTTCTACTCATGGGTTTACCTAGCTTCACTGGAAGTAAGAATCCCATCATGAAATTTACAGCTATACATTTTATGCAGCACAACATGTCCCTATATCTCAGCTTTGGGATGTGGTAGGGCAAAAATTACCACACCACTCTCGTCATCAGGACCTCACTGACACACGGTGTGAGTTTGAAGAAGATCTGAGGAGGTCACTTTTTTCACCCAAAAAAACACAAAGGGGTACCCCTTTGTGTTTTTTTTAGACTAACTTTTTAACCGTCTCAGATTTCTTCCAAACTCACGATGTTGATTGAGCAGGTCCTGACTTACACAGGGGTGTGATTATTTTTAGGCTATCTCATCCCAAATCTGAGATATGAGGACTAACGTAACTGGGATTTTCTCTCAAAATGTTTATTGGTGTTGAATATATTGGAATTAAATTTATGAGCTTGTTATACGTCCAATAAAGCAAAATACAGATGCAGTGTAGGTTATATTGGACTGACTAGGCTTTTCTGATCGCACCCTTCTACTCATGTGTTTACCTAGCTTCATTGGAAGTAGGAATCCCATCATGAATTTTACAGTTATACATTTTATGCAGCACAACATGTCCCTATATCTCAGCTTTGGAATGTGGTAGGGCAAAAATTACCACACCACTCTCGTCGTCAGGACCTCCCTGACACACGGTGTGAGTTTGAAGAAGATCTGAGGAGGTCACTTTTTTTCACCCAAAAAAACCCAAAGGGGTACCCCTTTGTGTTTTTTTAGACTAAATTTTTAACCGTCTCAGATTTCTTCCAAACTCACGATGTTGATTAAGCAGGTCCTGACTTACACTGATTATTTTCAGCCTATCTAATCCCAAAGCTGAGAATTGAGGACTTACGTATTTGGGATTTTCTCTCAATTGGTTTATTGGTGTTGAATATATTGGAATTGAATTTATGAACTTGGGCAAAAATTACCACACCACTCTCGTCGTCAGGACCTCCCTGACACACGGTGTGAGTTTGAAGAAGATCTGAGGAGGATACTTTTTTTCACCCAAAAAAACACTAAGGGGTACCTGTTTGTGTTTTTTTAGACTAAATTTTTGACCGTCTCAGATTTCTTCCAAACTCACGATGTTGATTAAGCAGGTCCTGACTTACACAGGGGTGTGATTATTTTCAGCCTATCTAATCCTAAAGCTGAGAATTGAGGACTTACGTAACTGGGATTTTCTCTCAATTGGTTTATTGGTGTTGAATATATTGGAATTAAATTTATGAACTTGTTATACGTCCAATAAAGCAAAATACAGATGCAGTGTAGAGTATATTGGACTGACTAGGCTTTTCTGATCGCACCCTTCTACTCATGTGTTTACCTAGCTTCATTGGAAGTAGGAATCCCATCATGAAATTTACAGTTATACATTTTATGCAGCACAACATGTCCCTATATCTCAGCTTTGGGATGTGGTAGGGCAAAAATTACCACACCACTCTCGTCGTTAGGACCTCCCTGACAAACGGTGTGAGTTTGAAGAAGATCTGAGGAGGTCACTTTTTTTCACCCAAAAAAACACAAAGGGGTACCCCTTTGTGTTTTTTTAGACAAAATTTTTGACCGTCTCAGATTTCTTCCAAACTCACGATGTTGATTAAGCAGGTCCTGACTTACACAGGGGTGTGATTATTTTCAGCCTATCTAATCCCAAAGCTGAGAATTGAGGACTTACGTAACTGGGATTTTCTCTCAATTGGTTTATTGGTGTTGAATATATTGGAATTGAATTTATGAACTTGGGCAAAAATTACCACACCACTCTCGTCGTCAGGACCTCCCTGACACACGGTGTGAGTTTGAAGAAGATCTGAGGAGGATACTTTTTTTCACCCAAAAAAACACTAAGGGGTACCTGTTTGTGTTTTTTTAGACTAAATTTTTGACCGTCTCAGATTTCTTCCAAACTCACGATGTTGATTAAGCAGGTCCTGACTTACACAGGGGTGTGATTATTTTCAGCCTATCTAATCCTAAAGCTGAGAATTGAGGACTTACGTAACTGGGATTTTCTCTGAATTGGTTTATTGGTGTTGAATATATTGGAATTAAATTTATGAACTTGTTATACGTCCAATAAAGCAAAATACAGATGCAGTGTAGAGTATATTGGACTGACTAGGCTTTTCTTATCTCACCCTTCTACTCATGGGTTTACCTAGCTTCACTGGAAGTAAGAATCCCATCATGAAATTTACAACTATACATTTTATGCAGCACAACATGTCCCTATATCTCAGCTTTGGGATGTGGTAGGGCAAAAATTACCACACCACTGTCTTCGTCAGGACCTCCCTGACACACGGTGTGGGTTTGAAGAAGATCTGAGGAGGTCACATTTTTCACCCAAAAAAACACTAAGGGGTAGCCCTTTGTGTTTTTTTAGACTAAATTTTTGACCGTCTCAGATTTCTTCCAAACTCATGATGTTGATTAAGCAGGTCCTGACTTACACAGGGGTGTGATTATTTTCAGCCTATCTCATCCCAAAGCTGAGATATGAGGACTAACGTAACTGGGATTTTCTCTCAATAGGTTTATTGGTGTTGAATATATTGGAATTAAATTTATGAGCTTGTTATACGTCCAATAAAGCAAAATACAGATGCAATGTAGGTTATATTGGACTGCCTAGGCTTTTCTGATCGCACCCTTCTACTCATGGGTTTACCTAGCTTCACTGGAAGTAAGAATCCCATCATGAAATTTACAGCTATACATTTTATGCAGCACAACATGTCCCTATATCTCAGCTTTGGGATGTGGTAGGGCAAAAATTACCACACCACTCTCGTCATCAGGACCTCACTGACACACGGTGTGAGCTTGAAGAAGATCTGAGGAGGTCACTTTTTTCACCCAAAAAAACACTAAGGGGTACCTGTTTGTGTTTTTTTAGACTAAATTTTTGACCGTCTCAGATTTCTTCCAAACTCACGATGTTGATTAAGCAGGTCCTGACTTACACAGGGGTGTGATTATTTTCAGCCTATCTAATCCCAAAGCTGAGAATTGAGGACTTACATAACTGGGATTTTCTCTCAATTGGTTTATTGGTGTTGAATATATTGGAATTGAATTTATGAACTTGGGCAAAAATTACCACACCACTCTCGTCGTCAGGACCTCCCTGACACACGGTGTGAGTTTGAAGAAGATCTGAGGAGGATACTTTTTTTCACCCAAAAAAACACTAAGGGGTACCTGTTTGTGTTTTTTTAGACTAAATTTTTGACCGTCTCAGATTTCTTCCAAACTCACGATGTTGATTAAGCAGGTCCTGACTTACACAGGGGTGTGATTATTTTCAGCCTATCTCATCCCAAAGCTGAGATATGAGGACTTACGTAACTGGGATTTTCTCTCAATAGGTTTATTGGTGTTGAATATATTGGAATTAAATTTATGAGCTTGTTATACGTCCAATAAAGCAAAATACAGATGCAATGTAGGTTATATTGGACTGCCTAGGCTTTTCTGATCGCACCCTTCTACTCATGGGTTTACCTAGCTTCACTGGAAGTAAGAATCCCATCATGAAATTTACAGCTATACATTTTATGCAGCACAACATGTCCCTATATCTCAGCTTTGGGATGTGGTAGGTCAAAAATTACCACACCACTCTCGTCATCAGGACCTCACTGACACACGGTGTGAGTTTGAAGAAGATCTGAGGAGGTCACTTTTTTCACCCAAAAAAACACTAAGGGGTACCCCTTTGTGTTTTTTTAGACTAAATTTTTGACCGTCTCAGATTTCTTCCAAACTCACGATGTTGATTAAGCAGGTCCTGACTTACACAGGGGTGTGATTATTTTCAGCCTATCTAATCCCAAAGCTGAGAATTGAGGACTTACGTAACTGGGATTTTCTCTCAATTGGTTTATTGGTGTTGAATATATTGGAATTGAATTTATGAACTTGGGCAAAAATTACCACACCACTCTCGTCGTCAGGACCTCCCTGACACACGGTGTGAGTTTGAAGAAGATCTGAGGAGGATACTTTTTTTCACCCAAAAAAACACTAAGGGGTACCTGTTTGTGTTTTTTTAGACTAAATTTTTGACCGTCTCAGATTTCTTCCAAACTCACGATGTTGATTAAGCAGGTCCTGACTTACACAGGGGTGTGATTATTTTCAGCCTATCTAATCCTAAAGCTGAGAATTGAGGACTTACGTAACTGGGATTTTCTCTCAATTGGTTTATTGGCGTTGAATATATTGGAATTAAATTTATGAACTTGTTATACGTCCAATAAAGCAAAATACAGATGCGGTGTAGAGTATATTGGACTGACTAGGCTTTTCTTATCTCACCCTTCTACTCATGGGTTTACCTAGCTTCACTGGAAGTAAGAATCCCATCATGAAATTTACAACTATACATTTTATGCAGCACAACATGTCCCTATATCTCAGCTTTGGGATGTGGTAGGGCAAAAATTACCACACCACTGTCTTCGTCAGGACCTCCCTGACACACGGTGTGGGTTTGAAGAAGATCTGAGGAGGTCACATTTTTCACCCAAAAAAACACTAAGGGGTACCTGTTTGTGTTTTTTTAGACTAAATTTTTGACCGTCTCAGATTTCTTCCAAACTCACGATGTTGATTAAGCAGGTCCTGACTTACACAGGGGTGTGATTATTTTCAGCCTATCTCATCCCAAAGCTGAGATATGAGGACTTACGTAACTGGGATTTTCTCTCAATAGGTTTATTGGTGTTGAATATATTGGAATTAAATTTATGAACTTGTTATACGTCCAATAAAGCAAAATACAGATGCAGTGTAGAGTATATTGGACTGACTAGGCTTTTCTTATCTCACCCTTCTACTCATGTGTTTACCTAGCTTCACTGGAAGTAGGAATCCCATCATGAAATTTACAGTTATACATTTTATGCAGCACAACATGTCCCTATATCTCAGCTTTGGGATGTGGTAGGGCAAAAATTACCACACTACTCTCGTCATCAGGACCTCCCTGACACACGGTGTGAGTTTGAAAAACATCTGAGGAGGTCACTTTTTTCACCCAAAAAAACACTAAGGGGTACCTGTTTGTGTTTTTTTAGACTAAATTTTTGACCGTCTCAGATGTCTTCCAAACTCACGATGTTGATTAAGCAGGTCCTGACTTACACAGGGGTGTGATTATTTTCAGCCTATCTCATCCCAAAGCTGAGATATGAGGACTTACGTAACTGGGATTTTCTCTCAATTGGTTTATTGGAATTGAATTTATGAACTTGGGCAAAAATTACCACACCACTCTCTTCGTCAGGACCTCCCTGACACATGGTTTGAGTTTGAAGAAGGTCTGAGGAGGATACTTTTTTTCACTCAAAAAAACACTAAGGGGTACCCTTTTGTGTTTTTTTTTTTGATTAAAATTATGACCGTCTCAGATTTCTTCCAAACTCACGATGTTGATTAAGCAGGTCCTGACTTACACAGGGGTGTGATTATTTTCAGCCTATCTAATCCTAAAGCTGAGAATTGAGGACTTACGTAACTGGGATTTTCTCTCAATTGGTTTATTGGTGTTGAATATATTGGAATTAAATTTATGAACTTGTTATACGTCCAATAAAGCAAAATACAGATGCGGTATATTGGACTGACTAGGCTTTTCTTATCTCACCCTTCTACTCATGGGTTTACCTAGCTTCACTGGAAGTAGGAATTCCATCATGAAATTTACAGTTATACATTTTATGCAGCACAACATGTCCCTATATCTCAGCTTTGGGATGTGGTAGGGCAAAAATTACCGCACTACTCTCGTCGTCAGGACCTCCCTGACACACGGTGTGAGTTTGAAGAAGATCTGAGGAGATCACTTTTTTCACCCAAAAAAACACTAAGGGGTACCTGTTTGTGTTTTTTTAGACTAAATTTTTGACCGTCTCAGATGTCTTCCAAACTCACGATGTTGATTAAGCAGGTCCTGACTTACACAGGGGTGTGATTATTTTCAGCCTATCTCATCCCAAAGCTGAGATATGAGGACTTACGTAACTGGGATTTTCTCTCAATTGGTTTATTGGTGTTGAATATATTGGAATTGAATTTATGAACTTGGGCAAAAATTATCACACCACTCTCTTCGTCAGGACCTCCCTGACACATGGTTTGAGTTTGAAGAAGATCTGAGGAGGATACTTTTTTTCACCCAAAAAAACACTAAAGGGTACCCTTTTGCGTTTTTTTTTTTGACTAAAATTATGACCGTCTCAGATTTCTTCCAAACTCACGATGTTGATTAAGCAGGTCCTGACTTACACAGGGGTGTGATTATTTTCAGCCTATCTCATCCCAAAGCTGAGATATGAGGACTTACGTAACTGGGATTTTCTCTCAATAGGTTTATTGGTGTTGAATATATTGGAATTAAATTTATGAACTTGTTATACATCCAATAAAGCAAAATACAGATGCAGTGTAGAGTATATTGGACTGACTAGGCTTTTCTTATCTCACCCTTCTACTCATGGGTTTACCTAGCTTCATTGGAAGTAGGAATCCCATCATGAAATTTACAGTTATACATTTTATGCAGCACAACATGTCCCTATATCTCAGCTTTGGGATGTGGTAGGGCAAAAATTACCACACCACTCTCGTCGTCAGGACCTCCCTGACACACGGTGTGAGTTTGAAGAAGATCTGAGGAGGTCACTTTTTTTCACCCAAAAAAACACAAAGGGGTACCTGTTTGTGTTTTTTTAGACTAAATTTTTGACCGTCTCAGATTTCTTCCAAACTCACGATGTTGATTAAGCAGGTCCTGACTTACACAGGGGTGTGATTATTTTCAGCCTATCTAATCCCAAAGCTGAGAAATGAGGACTTACGTAACTGGGATTTTCTCTCAATTGGTTTATTGGTGTTGAATATATTGGAATTGAATTTATGAACTTGGGCAAAAATTACCACACCACTCTCGTCGTCAGGACCTCCCTGACACACGGTGTGAGTTTGAAGAAGATCTGAGGAGGATACTTTTCTTCACCCAAAAAAACACTAAGGGGTACCTGTTTGTGTTTTTTTAGACTAAATTTTTGACCGTCTCAGATTTCTTCCAAACTCACGATGTTGATTAAGCAGGTCCTGACTTACACAGGGGTGTGATTATTTTCAGCCTATGAAATCCTAAAGCTGAGGATTGAGGACTTACGTAACTGGGATTTTCTCTCAATTGGTTTATTGGTGTTGAATATATTGGAATTAAATTTATGAACTTGTTATACGTCCAATAAAGCAAAATACAGATGCAGTGTAGAGTATATTGGACTGACTAGGCTTTTCTTATCTCACCCTTCTACTCATGGGTTTACCTAGCTTCACTGGAAGTAGGAATCCCATCATGAAATTTACAGTTATACATTTTATGCAGCACAACATGTCCCTATATCTCAGCTTTGGGATGTGGTAGGGCAAAAATTACCGCACCACTCTCGTCGTCAGGACCTCCTTGACACACGGTGTGAGTTTGAAGAAGATCTGAGGAGGATACTTTTTTTCACCCAAAAAAACACAAAGGGGTACCCCTTTGTGTTTTTTTAGACTAAATTTTTGACCGTCTCAGATTTCTTCCAAACTCACGATGTTGATTAAGCAGGTCCTGACTTACACAGGGGTGTGATTATTTTCAGCCTATCTAATCCTAAAGCTGAGAATTGAGGACTTACGTAACTGGGATTTTCTCTCAATTGGTTTATTGGTGTTGAATATATTGGAATTAAATTTATGAACTTGTTATACGTCCAATAAAGCAAAATACAGATGCGGTGTAGAGTATATTGGACTGACTAGGCTTTTCTTATCTCACCCTTCTACTCATGGGTTTACCTAGCTTCACTGGAAGTAGGAATCCCATCATGAAATTTACAGTTATACATTTTATGCAGCACAACATGTCCCTATATCTCAGCTTTGGGATGTGGTAGGGCAAAAATTACCGCACCACTCTCGTCGTCAGGACCTCCCTGACACACGGTGTGAGTTTGAAGAAGATCTGAGGAGGTCACTTTTTTTCACCCAAAAAACACAAAGGGGTACCCCTTTGTGTTTTTTTAGACTAAATTTTTGACCGTCTCAGATTTCTTCCAAACTCACGTTGTTGATTAAGCAGGTCCTGACTTACACAGGGGTGTGATTATTTTCAGCCTATCTAATCCCAAAGCTGAGAATTGAGGACTTACATAACTGGGATTTTCTCTCAATTGGTTTATTGGTGTTGAATATATTGGAATTGAATTTATGAACTTGGGCAAAAATTACCACACCACTCTCGTCGTCAGGACCTCCCTGACACACGGTGTGAGTTTGAAGAAGATCTGAGGAGGATACTTTTTTTCACCCAAAAAAACACTAAGGGGTACCTGTTTGTGTTTTTTTAGACAAAATTTTTGACCGTCTCAGATTTTTTCCAAACTCATGATGTTGATTGAGCAGGTCCTGACTTACACAGGGGTGTGATTATTTTCAGCCTATCTCATCCCAAAGCTGAGATATGAGGACTAACGTAACTAGGATTTTCGCTCAGTATGTTTATTGGTGTTGAATATATTAGAATTAAATTTATGAGCTTGTTATACGTCCAATAAAGCAAAATACAGATGCAATGTAGGATATATTGGACTGACTAGGCTTTTCTGATCGCACCCTTCTACTCATGTGTTTACCTAGCTTCAATGGAAGTAGGAATCCCATCATGAAATTAATTTGCAGTTATACATTTTATGCAGCACAACATGTCCCTATATCTCAGCTTTGTGATGTGGTAGGGCAAAAATTACCACACCACTGTCTTCGTCAGGACCTACCTGACACACGGTGTGGGTTTGAAGAAGATCTGAGAAGGTCACATATTTTACCCAAAAGAGCACTAAAGGGTACCCCTTTGTGTTTTTTTAGACAAAATTTTTGACCGTCTCAGATTTCTTCCAAACTCATGATGTTGATTGAGCAGGTCCTGACTTACACAGGGGTGTGATTATTTTCAGCCTATCTCATCCCAAAGCTGAGATATGAGGACTAACGTAACTGGGATTTTCTCTCAATAGGTTTGTTGGTGTTGAATATATTGGAATTAAATTTATGAGTTTGTTATACGTCCAATAAAGCAAAATACAGATGCAATGTAGGTTATATTGGACTGACTAGGCTTTTCTGATCGCACCCTTCTAGTCATGTGTTTACCTAGCTTCACTGGAAGTAGGAATCCCATCATGAAATTTACAGTTTTACATTTTATGCAGCAAAACATGTCCCTATATCTCAGCTTTGGGATGTGGTAGGGCAACAATTACCACACCACTGTCTTCGTCAGGACCTCCCTGACACACGGTGTGGGTTTGAAGAAGATCTGAGGAGGTCACATTTTTCACCCAAAAAAACACTACCCCTTTGTGTTTTTTTAGACAAAATTTTTGACCGTCTCAGATTTCTTCCAAACTCACAATGTTGATTGAGCAGGTCCTGACTTACACAGGGGTGTGATTATTTTCAACCTATCTCATCCCAAAGCTGAGATATGAGGACTAACGTAACTGGGATTTTCTCTCAATAGGTTTATTGGTGTTGAATATTTTGGAATTAAATTTATGAACTTGTTATACGTCCAATAAAGCAAAATACAGATGCAATGTAGGTTATATTGGACTGACTAGGCTTTTCTGATCGCACCCTTCTACTCATGTGTTTACCTAGCTTCACTGGAAGTAAGAATCCCATCATGAAATTTAAAGTTATACATTTTATGCAGCACAACATGTCCCTAAATCTCAGCTTTGGGATGTGGTAGGGCAAAAATCACCACACCACTGTCTTCGTCAGGACCTCCCTGACACACGGTGTGGGTTTGAAGAAGATCTGAGGAGGTCACATTTTTCACCTAAAAAAAAAAACTAAGGGGTACCCCATTGTGGTTTTTTAGACTAAATTTTTGACCGTCTCAGACTTCTTCCAAACTCACGATGTTGATTGAGCAGGTCCTGACTTACACAGGGGTGTGATTATTTTTAGCCTATCTCATCCCAAAGCTGAGATATGAGGACTAACGTAACTGGGATTTTCTCTCAATAGGTTTGTTGGTGTTGAATATTTTGGAATTAAATTGATGAGCTTGTTATACGTCCAATAAAGCAAAATACAGATGCAGTGTAGGTTATATTAGATTGACTAGGCTTTTCTGATCACACCCTTCTACTCATGTGTTTACCTAGCTTCACTGAAAGTAAGAATCCCATCATGAAATTTATAGTTATACATTTTATGCAGCACAACATGATCCTATATCTCAGCTTTGGGATGTGGTAGGGCAACAATTACCACACCACTGTCTTCGTCAGGACCTCCCTGACACACGGTGTGGGTTTGAAGAAGATCTTAAGAGGTCACATTTTTCACCCAAAAAAAAACCACTAAGGGGTACCCCTTTGTGTTTTTTTAGACTAAATTTTTGACCGTCTCAGATTTCTTCCAAACTCACAATGTTGATTGAGCAGGTCCTGACTTACACAGGGGTGTGATTATTTTTTAGCCTATCTCATCCCAAAGCTGAGATATGAGGACTAACGTAACTGGGATTTTCTCTCAATAGGTTTATTGGTGTTGAATATATTGGAATTAAATTAATAAGCTTGTTATACGTCCAATAAAGCAAAATACAGATGCAATGTAGGATATATTGGACTGACTAGGCTTTTCTGATCGCACCCTTCTACTCATGTGTTTACCTAGCTTCACTGGAAGTAAGAATCCCATCATGAAATTTACAGTTATACATTTTATGCAGCACAACATGTGCCTATATCTCAGCTTTGGGATGTGGTAGGGCAACAATTACCACACCACTGTCTTCGTCAGGACCTCCTAGACACACGGTGTGGGTTTGAAGAAGATCTGAGGAGGTCACATTTTTCACCCAAAAAAACACTAAGGGGTACCCCATTGTGGTTTTTTAGACTAAATTTTTGACCGTCTCAGACTTCTTCCAAACTCACGATGTTGATTGAGCAGGTCCTGACTAACACAGGGGTGTGATTATTTTCAGCCTATCTCATCCCAAAGCTGAGATATGAGGACTAACGTAACTGGGATTTTCTCTCAAAAGGTTTATTGGTGTTGAATATATTGGAATTAAATTTATGAGCTTGTTATACGTCCAATAAAGCAAAATACAGATGCAATGTAGGATATATTGGACAGACTAGGCTTTTCTGATCGCACCCTTCTACTCGTATGTTTACCTAGCTTCACTGCGAGTAGGAATCCCATCATGAAATTTACAGTTATACATTTTATGCAGCACAACATGTGCCTATATCTCAGCTTTGGGATGTGGTAGAGCAACAATTACCACACCACTGTCATCGTCAGGACCTCCCTGACACACGGTGTGGGTTTGAAGAAGATTTGAGGAGGTCACATTTTTCACCTAAAAAAAAAAAACACTAAGGGGTACCCCTTTGTGTTTTTTTTAGACTAACTTTTTAACCGTCTCAGATTTCTTCCAAACTCACAATGTTGATTGAGCAGGTCCTGACTTACACAGGGGTGTGATTATTTTTTAGCCTATCTCATCCCAAAGCTGACATATGAGGACTAACGTAACTGGGATTTTCTCTCAATAGGTTTATTGGTGTTGAATATATTGGAATTAAATTTATAAGGTTGTTATACGTCCAATAAAGCAAATTACAGATGCAATGTAGGATATATTGGACGGACTAGGCTTTTCTGATCGCACCCTTCTACTCATGTGTTTACCTAGCTTCACTGGAAGTAAGAAACCCATCATGAAATTTACAGTTATACATTTTATGCAGCACAACATGTCCCTATATCTCAGCTTTGGGATGTCGTAGAGCAACAATTACCACACCACTGTAATCGTCAGGACCTCCCTGACACACGGTGTGGGTTTGAAGAAGATTTGAGGAGGTCACATTTTTCACCTAAAAAAAAAAAACACTAAGGGGTACCCCTTTGTGTTTTTTTTAGACTAACTTTTTAACCGTCTCAGATTTCTTCCAAACTCACAATGTTGATTGAGCAGGTCCTGACTTACACAGGGGTGTGATTATTTTTTAGCCTATCTCATCCCAAAGCTGACATATGAGGACTAACGTAACTGGGATTTTCTCTCAATAGGTTTATTGGTGTTGAATATATTGGAATTAAATTTATAAGCTTGTTATACGTCCAATAAAGCAAATTACAGATGCAATGTAGGATATATTGGACGGACTAGGCTTTTCTGATCGCACCCTTCTACTCATGTGTTTACCTAGCTTCACTGGAAGTAAGAATCCCATCATGAAATTTACAGTTATACATTTTATGCAGCACAACATGTCCCTATATCTCAGCTTTGGGATGTGGTAGAGCAACAATTACCACACCACTGTAATCGTCAGGACCTCCCTGACACACGGTGTGGGTTTGAAGAAGATCTGAGAAGGTCACATTTTTCACCTAAAAAAAAACACTAAGGGGTACCCCTTTGTGTTTTTTTAGACTAAATTTTTGACCATCTCAGATTTCTTCCAAACTCACGATGTTGATTGAGCAGGTCCTGACTTACACAGGGGTATGATTATTTTCAGCCTATCTCATCCCAAAGCTGAGATATGAGGACTAACGTAACTGGGATTTTCTCTCAAAAGGTTTATTGGTGTTGAATATATTGGAATTAAATTTATGAGCTTGTTATACGTCCAATAAAGCAAAATACAGATGCAATGTAGGTTATATTGTACTGACTAGGCTTTTCTGATCGCACCCTTCTACTCATGTATTTACCTAGCTTCACTGGAAGTAGGAATCCCATCATGAAATTTACAGTTATACATTTTATGCAGCACAACATGTCCCTATATCTCAGCTTTGGGATGTGGTAGGGCAACAATTACCACACCACTGTCTTCGTCAGGACCTCCCAGACACACGGTGTGGGTTTGAAGAAGATCTGAGGAGGTCACATTTTTCACCCAAAAAAACACTAAGGAGTACCCCATTGTGGTTTTTTAGACTAAATTTTTGACCGTCTCAGACTTCTTCCAAACTCACGATGTTGATTGAGCAGGTCCTGACTTACACAGGGGTGTGATTATTTTCAGCCTGTCTCATCCCAAAGCTGAGATATGAGGACTTACGTAACTGGGGTTTTCTCTCAATAGGTTTATTGGTGTTGAATATATTGGAATTAAATTCATGAACTTGTTATACGTCCAATAAAGCAAAATACAGATGCAATGTAGGATATATTGGACTGACTAGGCTTTTCTGATCGCACCCTTCTACTCATGTGTTTACCTAGCTTCACTGGAAGTAAAAATCCCATCATGAAATTTACAGTTATACATTTTATGCAGCACAACATGTCCCTATATCTCAGCTTTGGGATGTGGTAGGGCAACAATTACCACACCACTGTCTTCGTCAGGACCTCCCTGACACACAGTGTGGGTTTGAAGAAGATCTGAGGAGGTCACATTTTTCACCGTCTCAGATTTCTTCCAAACTCACGATGTTGATTAAGCAGGTCCTGACTTACACAGGGGTGTGATTATTTTCAGCCTATCTCATCCCAAAGCTGAGATATGAGGACTTACGTAACTAGGATTTTCTCTCAATAGGTTTATTGGTGTTTAATATATTGGAATTAAATTCATGAACTTGTTATACGTCCAATAAAGCAAAATACAGATGCAATGTAGGATATATTGGACTGACTAGGCTTTTCTGATCACACCCTTCTACTCATGTGTTTACCTAGCTTCACTGGAAGTAGGAATCCCATCATGAAATTTACAGTTATACATTTTATGCAGCACAACATGTCCCTATATCTCAGGTTTGGGATGTGGTAGGGCAAAAATTACCACACCACTGTCTTCGTCAGGACCTCCCTGACACACGGTGTGGGTTTGAAGAAGATTTGAGGAGGTCACATATTTCACCCAAAAAACACTAAGGGGTAACCCTTTGTGGTTTTTTAGACTAAATTTTTGACCGTCTCAGATTTCTTCCAAACTCACGATGTTTATTGAGTAAGTTCTGACTTACACAGGGGTGTGATTATTTTCAGCCTATCTCATCCCAAAGCTGAGATATGAGGACTTACGTAACTGGGATTTTCTCTCAATAGGTTTATTGGTGTTGAATATATTGGAATTAAATTAATAAGCTTGTTATACGTCCAATAAAGCAAAATACAGATGCAATGTAGGATATATTGGACTGACTAGGCTTTTCTGATCGCACCCTTCTACTCATGCGTTTATCTAGCTTCACTGGAAGTAAGAATCCCATCATGAAATTTACAGTTATACATTTTATGCAGCACAACATGTCCCTATATCTCAGCTTTGGGATGTGGTAGGGCAACAATTACCACACCACTGTCTTCGTCAGGACCTCCCAGACACACGGTGTGGGTTTGAAGAAGATCTGAGGAGGTCACATTTTTCACCCAAAAAAACACTAAGGGGTACCCCATTGTGGTTTTTTAGACTAAATTTTTGACCGTCTCAGACTTCTTCCAAACTCACGATGTTGATTGAGCAGGTCCTGACTTACACAGGGGTGTGATTATTTTCAGCCTGTCTCATCCCAAAGCTGAGATATGAGGACTTACGTAACTGGGGTTTTCTCTCAATAGGTTTATTGGTGTTGAATATATTGGAATTAAATTCATGAACTTGTTATACGTCCAATAAAGCAAAATACAGATGCAATGTAGGATATATTGGACTGACTAGGCTTTTCTGATCGCACCCTTCTACTCATGTGTTTACCTAGCTTCACTGGAAGTAAAAATCCCATCATGAAATTTACAGTTATACATTTTATGCAGCACAACATGTCCCTATATCTCAGCTTTGGGATGTGGTAGGGCAACAATTACCACACCACTGTCTTCGTCAGGACCTCCCTGACACACGGTGTGGGTTTGAAGAAGATCTGAGGAGGTCACATTTTTCACCGTCTCAGATTTCTTCCAAACTCACGATGTTGATTAAGCAGGTCCTGACTTACACAGGGGTGTGATTGTTTTCAGCCTATCTCATCCCAAAGCTGAGATATGAGGACTTACGTAACTAGGATTTTCTCTCAATTGGTTTATTGGTGTTGAATATATTGGAATTAAATTCATGAACTTGTTATACGTCCAATAAAGCAAAATACAGATGCAATGTAGGATATATTGGACTGACTAGGCTTTTCTGATCACACCCTTTTACTCATGTGTTTACCTAGCTTCACTGGAAGTAGGAATCCCATCATGAAATTTACAGTTATACATTTTATGCAGCACAACATGTCCCTATATCTCAGGTTTGGGATGTGGTAGGGCAACAATTACCACACCACTGTCTTCGTCAGGACCTCCCTGACACACGGTGTGGGTTTGAAGAAGATTTGAGGAGGTCACATTTTTCACCCAAAAAAACACTAAGGGGTACCCCTTTGTGTTTTTTTAGACTAAATCTTTGACCGTCTCAGATTTCTTCCAAACTCACGATGCTGATTAAGCAGGTCCTGACTCACAAAGGGGTGTGATTATTTTCAGCCTATCTCATCCCAAAGCTGAGATATGAGGACTAACGTAACTGGGATTTTCTCTCAATAGGTTTATTGATGTTGAATATATTGAAATTAAATGTATTAGCTTGTTATACGTCCAATAAAGCAAAATACAGATGCAATGTAGGTTATATTGGACTGACTAGGCTTTTCTGATCACACCCTTCTACTCATGTGTTTACCTAGCTTCACTGCAAGTAGGAGTCCCATCATGAAATTTACAGTTATACATTTTATGCAGCACAACATGTCCCTATATCTCAGCTTTGGGATGTGGTAGGGCAACAATTACCACACCACTGTCTTCGTCAGGACCTCCCTGACACACGGTGTGGGTTTGAAGAAGATTTGAGGAGGTCACATATTTCACCCAAAAAACACTAAGGGGTAACCCTTTGTGGTTTTTTAGACTAAATTTTTGACCATCTCAGATTTCTTCCAAACTCACGATGTTGATTGAGCAGGTCCTGACTTACACAGGGGTGTGATTATTTTCAGCCTATCTCATCCCAAAGCTGAGATATGAGGACTTACGTAACTGGGATTTTCTCTCAATAGGTTTATTGGTGTTGAATATATTGGAATTAAATTTATGAACTTGTTATACGTCCAATAAAGCAAAATACAGATGCAGTGTAGAGTATATTGGACTGACTAGGCTTTTCTTATCTCACCCTTCTACTCATGGGTTTACCTAGCTTCACTGGAAGTAGGAATCCCATCATGAAATTTACAGTTATACATTTTATGCAGCACAACATGTCCCTATATCTCAGCTTTGGGATGTGGTAGGGCAACAATTACCACACCATTGTCTTCGTCAGGACCTCTCTGACACACGGTGTGGGTTTGAAGAAGATCTTAAGAGGTCACATTTTTCACCCAAAAAAAACCCACTAGACTAAATTTTTGACCGTCTCAGATTTCTTCCAAACTCACGATGTTGATTAAGCAGGTCCTGACGTATACAGGGGTGTGATTATTTTCAGCCTATCTCATCCCAAAGCTGAGATATGAGGACTTACGGAACTGTGATTTTCTCTCAATAGGTTTATTGGTGTTGAATATATTGGAATTAAATTTATGAACTTGTTATATGTCCAATAAAGCAAAATACAGATGCAGTGTAGAGTATATTGGACTGACTAGGCTTTTCTTATCTCACCCTTCTACTCATGGGTTTACCTAGCTTCACTGGAAGTAGGAATCCCATCATGAAATTTACAGCTATACATTTTATGCAGCACAACATGTCCCTATATCTCAGCTTTGGGATGTGGTAGGGCAAAAATTACCACACCACTCTCTTCGTCAGGACCTCCCTGACAGATCTGAGGAGGTCACTTTTTTCACGCAAAAAACCAATAAGGAGTACCCCTTTGTGTTTTTTTAGACTAAATTTTTGACCATCTCAGATTTCTTCCAAACTCACAATGTTGATTGAGCAGGCCTTGACTTACACAGGGGTGTGATTATTTCCAGCCTATCTCATCCCAAAGCTGAGATATGAGGACTAACGTAACTGGGATTTTCTCTCAATAGGTTTATTGGTGTTGAATATATTGGAATTAAATTTATGAGCTTGTTATACGTCCAATAAAGCAAAATACAGATGCAGTGTAGGTTATATTGGACTGACTAGGCTTTTCTGATCGCACCCTTCTACTCATGCGTTTACCTAGCTTCACTGGAAGTAAGAATCCCATCATGAAACTTACAGTTATACATTTTATGCAGCACAACATGTCCCTATATCTCAGCTTTGGGATGTGGTAGGGCAACAATTACCACACCATTGTCTTCGTCAGGACCTCTCTGACACACGGTGTGGGTTTGAAGAAGATCTTAAGAGGTCACATTTTTCACCCAAAAAAAACCCACTAAGGGGTACCCCTTTGTGTTTTTTTAGACTAACTTTTTAACCGTCTCAGATTTCTTCCAAACTCATGATGTTGATTGAGCAGGTTCTGACTTACACAGGGGTGTGATTATTTTCAGCCTGTCTCATCCCAAAGCTGAGATATGAGGACTAATGTAACTGGGATTTTCTCTCAATAGGTTTATTGGTGTTGAATATATTGGAATTAAATTGATGAGCTTGTTATACGTCCAATAAAGCAAAATACAGATGCAATGTAGGTTATATTGGACTGACTAGGCTTTTCTGATCGCACCCTTCTACTCGTGTGTTTACCTAGCTTCACTGGAAGTAGGAATCCCATCATGAAATTTACAGTTATACATTTTATGCAGCACAACATGTCCCTATATCTCAGCTTTGGGATGTGGTAGGGCAAAAATTACCACACCACTCTCGTCATCAGGACCTCCCTGACACACGGTGTGCGTTTGAAGAAAATCTGAGGAGGTCACTTTTTTCACCCAAAAAAACACAAAGGGGTACCCCTTTGTGTTTTTTTTAGACTAACTTTTTAACCATCTCAGATTTCTTCCAAACTCACGATGTTGATTGAGCAGGTCCTGACTTACACAGGGGTGTGATTATTTTTAGCCTATCTCATCCCAAAGCTGAGATATGAGGACTAACGTAACTGGGATTTTCTCTCAAAATGTTTATTGGTGTTGAATATATTGGAATTAAATTTATGAACTTGTTATACGTCCAATAAAGCAAAATACAGATGCAGTGTAGAGTATATTGGACTGACTAGGCTTTTCTTATCTCAACCTTCTACTCGTATGTTTACCTAGCTTCACTGCGAGTAGGAATCCCATCATGAAATTTACAGTTATACAATTTATGCAGCACAACATGTGCCAACACTTTATTGGTGTTGAATATATTGGAATTAAATTTATGAGCTTGTTATACGTCCAATAAAGCAAAATACAGATGCAGTATAGAGTATATTGGACTGACTAGGCTTTTCTTATCTCACCCTTCTACTCATGGGTTTACCTAGCTTCACTGGAAGTAGGAGTCCCATCATGAAATTTACAGTTATACAGTTTATGCAGCACAACATGTCCCTATATCTCAGCTTTGGGATGTGGTAGGGCAACAATTACCACACCATTGTCTTCGTCAGGACCTCTCTGACACACGGTGTGGGTTTGAAGAAGATCTTAAGAGGTCACATTTTTCACCCAAAAAAAACCCACTAGACTAAATTTTTGACCGTCTCAGATTTCTTCCAAACTCACGATGTTGATTAAGCAGGTCCTGACGTATACAGGGGTGTGATTATTTCCAGCCTATCTCATCCCAAAGCTGAGATATGAGGACTAACGTAACTGGGATTTTCTCTCAATAGGTTTATTGGTGTTGAATATATTGGAATTAAATTTATGAGCTTGTTATACGTCCAATAAAGCAAAATACAGATGCAATGTAGGTTATATTGGACTGACTAGGCTTTTCTGATCGCACCCTTCTACTCGTGTGTTTACCTAGCTTCACTGGAAGTAGGAATCCCATCATGAAATTTACAGTTATACATTTTATGCAGCACAACATGTCCCTATATCTCAGCTTTGGGATGTGGTAGGGCAAAAATTACCACACCACTCTCGTCGTTAGGACCTCCCTGACACACGGTGTGAGTTTGAAGAAGATCTGAGGAGGATACTTCTTTTCACGCAAAAAACCACTAAGGGGTACCCGTTTGTGGTTTTTTAGACTAAATTTTTGACCATCTCAGATTTCTTCCAAACTCACGATGTTGATTGAGCAGGTCCTGACTTACACAGGGGTGTGATTATTTTCAGCCTATCTCATCCCAAAGCTGAGATATGAGGACTTACGTAACTGGGATTTTCTCTCAATAGGTTTATTGGTGTTGAATATATTGGAATTAAATTTATGAACTTGTTATACGTCCAATAAAGCAAAATACAGATGCAGTGTAGAGTATATTGGACTGACTAGGCTTTTCTTATCTCACCCTTCTACTCATGGGTTTACCTAGCTTCACTGGAAGTAGGAATCCCATCATGAAATTTACAGTTATACATTTTATGCAGCACAACATGTCCCTATATCTCAGCTTTGGGATGTGGTAGGGCAACAATTACCACACCATTGTCTTCGTCAGGACCTCTCTGACACACGGTGTGGGTTTGAAGAAGATCTTAAGAGGTCACATTTTTCACCCAAAAAAAACCCACTAGACTAAATTTTTGACCGTCTCAGATTTCTTCCAAACTCACGATGTTGATTAAGCAGGTCCTGACGTATACAGGGGTGTGATTATTTTCAGCCTATCTCATCCCAAAGCTGAGATATGAGGACTTACGGAACTGTGATTTTCTCTCAATAGGTTTATTGGTGTTGAATATATTGGAATTAAATTTATGAACTTGTTATATGTCCAATAAAGCAAAATACAGATGCAGTGTAGAGTATATTGGACTGACTAGGCTTTTCTTATCTCACCCTTCTACTCATGGGTTTACCTAGCTTCACTGGAAGTAGGAATCCCATCATGAAATTTACAGCTATACATTTTATGCAGCACAACATGTCCCTATATCTCAGCTTTGGGATGTGGTAGGGCAAAAATTACCACACCACTCTCTTCGTCAGGACCTCCCTGACAGATCTGAGGAGGTCACTTTTTTCACGCAAAAAACCAATAAGGAGTACCCCTTTGTGTTTTTTTAGACTAAATTTTTGACCATCTCAGATTTCTTCCAAACTCACAATGTTGATTGAGCAGGCCTTGACTTACACAGGGGTGTGATTATTTCCAGCCTATCTCATCCCAAAGCTGAGATATGAGGACTAACGTAACTGGGATTTTCTCTCAATAGGTTTATTGGTGTTGAATATATTGGAATTAAATTTATGAGCTTGTTATACGTCCAATAAAGCAAAATACAGATGCAGTGTAGGTTATATTGGACTGACTAGGCTTTTCTGATCGCACCCTTCTACTCATGCGTTTACCTAGCTTCACTGGAAGTAAGAATCCCATCATGAAACTTACAGTTATACATTTTATGCAGCACAACATGTCCCTATATCTCAGCTTTGGGATGTGGTAGGGCAACAATTACCACACCATTGTCTTCGTCAGGACCTCTCTGACACACGGTGTGGGTTTGAAGAAGATCTTAAGAGGTCACATTTTTCACCCAAAAAAAACCCACTAAGGGGTACCCCTTTGTGTTTTTTTAGACTAACTTTTTAACCGTCTCAGATTTCTTCCAAACTCATGATGTTGATTGAGCAGGTTCTGACTTACACAGGGGTGTGATTATTTTCAGCCTGTCTCATCCCAAAGCTGAGATATGAGGACTAATGTAACTGGGATTTTCTCTCAATAGGTTTATTGGTGTTGAATATATTGGAATTAAATTGATGAGCTTGTTATACGTCCAATAAAGCAAAATACAGATGCAATGTAGGTTATATTGGACTGACTAGGCTTTTCTGATCGCACCCTTCTACTCGTGTGTTTACCTAGCTTCACTGGAAGTAGGAATCCCATCATGAAATTTACAGTTATACATTTTATGCAGCACAACATGTCCCTATATCTCAGCTTTGGGATGTGGTAGGGCAAAAATTACCACACCACTCTCGTCATCAGGACCTCCCTGACACACGGTGTGCGTTTGAAGAAAATCTGAGGAGGTCACTTTTTTCACCCAAAAAAACACAAAGGGGTACCCCTTTGTGTTTTTTTTAGACTAACTTTTTAACCATCTCAGATTTCTTCCAAACTCACGATGTTGATTGAGCAGGTCCTGACTTACACAGGGGTGTGATTATTTTTAGCCTATCTCATCCCAAAGCTGAGATATGAGGACTAACGTAACTGGGATTTTCTCTCAAAATGTTTATTGGTGTTGAATATATTGGAATTAAATTTATGAACTTGTTATACGTCCAATAAAGCAAAATACAGATGCAGTGTAGAGTATATTGGACTGACTAGGCTTTTCTTATCTCAACCTTCTACTCGTATGTTTACCTAGCTTCACTGCGAGTAGGAATCCCATCATGAAATTTACAGTTATACAATTTATGCAGCACAACATGTGCCAACACTTTATTGGTGTTGAATATATTGGAATTAAATTTATGAGCTTGTTATACGTCCAATAAAGCAAAATACAGATGCAGTATAGAGTATATTGGACTGACTAGGCTTTTCTTATCTCACCCTTCTACTCATGGGTTTACCTAGCTTCACTGGAAGTAGGAGTCCCATCATGAAATTTACAGTTATACAGTTTATGCAGCACAACATGTCCCTATATCTCAGCTTTGGGATGTGGTAGGGCAACAATTACCACACCATTGTCTTCGTCAGGACCTCTCTGACACACGGTGTGGGTTTGAAGAAGATCTTAAGAGGTCACATTTTTCACCCAAAAAAAACCCACTAGACTAAATTTTTGACCGTCTCAGATTTCTTCCAAACTCACGATGTTGATTAAGCAGGTCCTGACGTATACAGGGGTGTGATTATTTCCAGCCTATCTCATCCCAAAGCTGAGATATGAGGACTAACGTAACTGGGATTTTCTCTCAATAGGTTTATTGGTGTTGAATATATTGGAATTAAATTTATGAGCTTGTTATACGTCCAATAAAGCAAAATACAGATGCAATGTAGGTTATATTGGACTGACTAGGCTTTTCTGATCGCACCCTTCTACTCGTGTGTTTACCTAGCTTCACTGGAAGTAGGAATCCCATCATGAAATTTACAGTTATACATTTTATGCAGCACAACATGTCCCTATATCTCAGCTTTGGGATGTGGTAGGGCAAAAATTACCACACCACTCTCGTCGTTAGGACCTCCCTGACACACGGTGTGAGTTTGAAGAAGATCTGAGGAGGATACTTCTTTTCACGCAAAAAACCACTAAGGGGTACCCGTTTGTGTTTTTTTAGATTAAATTTTTGACCGTCTCAGATTTCTTCCAAACTCACGATGTTGATTAAGCAGGTCCTGACTTACACAGGGGTGTGATTATTTTCAGCCTATCTAATCCCAAAGCTGAGAATTGAGGACTTACGTAACTGTGATTTTCTCTCAATTGGTTTATTGGTGTTGAATATATTGGAATTAAATTTATGAACTTGTTATACGTCCAATAAAGCACAATACAGATGCAGTGTAGAGTATATTGGACTGACTAGGCTTTTCTTATCTCAACCTTCTACTCGTATGTTTACCTAGCTTCACTGCGAGTAGGAATCCCATCATGAAATTTACAGTTATACAATTTATGCAGCACAACATGTGCCTATATCTCAGCTTTGGGATGTGGTAGAGCAACAATTACCACACCACTGTCATCATCAGGACCTCCCTGACACACGGTGTGGGGTTGAAGAAGATCTTAGGAGGTCACATTTTTCACCTAAAAAAAAAACACTAAGGGGTACCCCTTTGTGTTTTTTTTAGACTAACTTTTTAACCGTCTCAGATTTCTTCCAAACTCATGATGTTGATTGAGCAGGTCCTGACTTACACAGGGGTGTGATTATTTTCAGCCTGTCTCATCCCAAAGCTGAGATATGAGGACTAACGTAACTGGGATTTTCTCTCAATAGGTTTATTGGTGTTGAATATATTGGAATTAAATTTATGAGCTTGTTATACGTCCAATAAAGCAAAATACAGATGCAATGTAGGTTATATTGGACTGACTAGGCTTTTCTGATCGCACCCTTCTACTCATGTGTTTACCTAGCTTCACTGGAAGTAGGAATCCCATCATGAAATTTACAGTTATACATTTTATGCAGCACAACATGTCCCTATATCTCAGCTTTGGGATGTGGTAGGGCAAAAATTACCACACCACTCTCGTCATCAGGACCTCCCTGACACACGGTGTGCGTTTGAAGAAAATCTGAGGAGGTCACTTTTTTCACCCAAAAAAACACAAAGGGGTACCCCTTTGTGTTTTTTTTAGACTAACTTTTTGACCGTCTCAGATTTCTTCCAAACTCACGATGTTGATTAAGCAGGTCCTGACTTACACAGGGGTGTGATTATTTTCAGCCTATCTAATCCCAAAGCTGAGAATTGAGGACTTACGTAACTGGGATTTTCTCTCAATTGGTTTATTGGTGTTGAATATATTGGAATTGAATTTATGAACTTGGGCAAAAATTACCACACCACTCTCGTCGTCAGGACCTCCCTGACACACGATGTGAGTTTGAAGAAGATCTGAGGAGGTCACTTTTTTCACCCAAAAAAACACTAAGGGGTACCTGTTTGTGTTTTTTTAGACTAAATTTTTGACCGTCTCAGATTTCTTCCAAACTCACGATGTTGATTAAGCAGGTCCTGACTTACACAGGGGTGTGATTATTTTCAGCCTATCTCATCCCAAAGCTGAGATATGAGGACTTACGTAACTGGGATTTTCTCTCAATAGGTTTATTGGTGTTGAATATATTGGAATTAAATTTATGAACTTGTTATACGTCCAATAAAGCAAAATACAGATGCAGTGTAGAGTATATTGGACTGACTAGGCTTTTCTTATCTCACCCTTCTACTCATGGGTTTACCTAGCTTCACTGGAAAGAGGAATCCCATCATGAAATTTACAGTTATACATTTTATGCAGCACAACATGTCCCTAGATCTCAGCTTTGGGATGTGGTAGGGCAAAAATTACCACACCACTCTCGTCATCAGGACCTCCCTGACAGACGGTGTGGGTTTGAAGAAGATCTGAGGAGGTCACATTTTTCACCCAAAAAAACACTACCCCTTTGTGTTTTTTTAGACAAAATTTTTGACCGTCTCAGATTTCTTCCAAACTCACAATGTTGATTGAGCCGGCCGTGACTTACACAGGGGTGTGATTATTTCCAGCCTATCTCATCCCAAAGCTGAGATATGAGGACTTACGTAACTGGGATTTTCTCTCAATAGGTTTATTGGTGTTGAATATATTGGAATTAAATTTATGAGCTTGTTATACGTCCAATAAAGCAAAATACAGATGCAATGTAGGTTATATTGGACTGCCTAGGCTTTTCTGATCGCACCCTTCTACTCATGTGTTTACCTAGCTTCATTGGAAGTAGGAATCCCATCATGAAATTTACAGTTATACATTTTATGCAGCACAACATGTCCCTATATCTCAGCTTTGGAATGTGGTAGGGCAAAAATTACCACACCACTCTCGTCGTCAGGACCTCCCTGACACACGGTGTGAGTTTGAAGAAGATCTGAGGAGGTCACTTTTTTTCACCCAAAAAAACACAAAGGGGTACCCCTTTGTGTTTTTTTAGACTAAATTTTTAACCGTCTCAGATTTCTTCCAAACTCACGATGTTGATTAAGCAGGTCCTGACTTACACTGATTATTTTCAGCCTATCTAATCCCAAAGCTGAGAATTGAGGACTTACGTATTTGGGATTTTCTCTCAATTGGTTTATTGGTGTTGAATATATTGGAATTGAATTTATGAACTTGGGCAAAAATTACCACACCACTCTCGTCGTCAGGACCTCCCTGACACACGGTGTGAGTTTGAAGAAGATCTGAGGAGGATACTTTTTTTCACCCAAAAAAACACTAAGGGGTACCTGTTTGTGTTTTTTTAGACTAAATTTTTGACCGTCTCAGATTTCTTCCAAACTCACGATGTTGATTAAGCAGGTCCTGACTTACACAGGGGTGTGATTATTTTCAGCCTATCTCATCCCAAAGCTGAGATATGAGGACTTACGTAACTGGGATTTTCTCTCAATAGGTTTATTGGTGTTGAATATATTGGAATTAAATTTATGAGCTTGTTATACGTCCAATAAAGCAAAATACAGATGCAATGTAGGTTATATTGGACTGCCTAGGCTTTTCTGATCGCACCCTTCTACTCATGTGTTTACCTAGCTTCATTGGAAGTAGGAATCCCATCATGAAATTTACAGTTATACATTTTATGCAGCACAACATGTCCCTATATCTCAGCTTTGGAATGTGGTAGGGCAAAAATTACCACACCACTCTCGTCGTCAGGACCTCCCTGACACACGGTGTGAGTTTGAAGAAGATCTGAGGAGGTCACTTTTTTTCACCCAAAAAAACACAAAGGGGTACCCCTTTGTGTTTTTTTAGACTAAATTTTTAACCGTCTCAGATTTCTTCCAAACTCACGATGTTGATTAAGCAGGTCCTGACTTACACTGATTATTTTCAGCCTATCTAATCCCAAAGCTGAGAATTGAGGACTTACGTATTTGGGATTTTCTCTCAATTGGTTTATTGGTGTTGAATATATTGGAATTGAATTTATGAACTTGGGCAAAAATTACCACACCACTCTCGTCGTCAGGACCTCCCTGACACACGGTGTGAGTTTGAAGAAGATCTGAGGAGGATACTTTTTTTCACCCAAAAAAACACTAAGGGGTACCTGTTTGTGTTTTTTTAGACTAAATTTTTGACCGTCTCAGATTTCTTCCAAACTCACGATGTTGATTAAGCAGGTCCTGACTTACACAGGGGTGTGATTATTTTCAGCCTATCTAATCCTAAAGCTGAGAATTGAGGACTTACGTAACTGGGATTTTCTCTCAATTGGTTTATTGGTGTTGAATATATTGGAATTAAATTTATGAACTTGTTATACGTCCAATAAAGCAAAATACAGATGCAGTGTAGAGTATATTGGACTGACTAGGCTTTTCTGATCGCACCCTTCTACTCATGTGTTTACCTAGCTTCATTGGAAGTAGGAATCCCATCATGAAATTTACAGTTATACATTTTATGCAGCACAACATGTCCCTATATCTCAGCTTTGGGATGTGGTAGGGCAAAAATTACCACACCACTCTCGTCGTTAGGACCTCCCTGACACACGGTGTGAGTTTGAAGAAGATCTGAGGAGGTCACTTTTTTTCACCCAAAAAAACACAAAGGGGTACCTGTTTGTGTTTTTTTAGACTAAATTTTTGACCGTCTCAGATTTCTTCCAAACTCACGATGTTGATTAAGCAGGTCCTGACTTACACAGGGGTGTGATTATTTTCAGCCTATCTAATCCCAAAGCTGAGAATTGAGGACTTACGTAACTGGGATTTTCTCTCAATTGGTTTATTGGTGTTGAATATATTGGAATTGAATTTATGAACTTGGGCAAAAATTACCACACCACTCTCGTCGTCAGGACCTCCCTGACACACGGTGTGAGTTTGAAGAAGATCTGAGGAGGATACTTTTTTTCACCCAAAAAAACACTAAGGGGTACCTGTTTGTGTTTTTTTAGACTAAATTTTTGACCGTCTCAGATTTCTTCCAAACTCACGATGTTGATTAAGCAGGTCCTGACTTACACAGGGGTGTGATTATTTTCAGCCTATCTCATCCCAAAGCTGAGATATGAGGACTTACGTAACTGGGATTTTCTCTCAATAGGTTTATTGGTGTTGAATATATTGGAATTAAATTTATGAGCTTGTTATACGTCCAATAAAGCAAAATACAGATGCAATGTAGGTTATATTGGACTGCCTAGGCTTTTCTGATCGCACCCTTCTACTCATGTGTTTACCTAGCTTCATTGGAAGTAGGAATCCCATCATGAAATTTACAGTTATACATTTTATGCAGCACAACATGTCCCTATATCTCAGCTTTGGAATGTGGTAGGGCAAAAATTACCACACCACTCTCGTCGTCAGGACCTCCCTGACACACGGTGTGAGTTTGAAGAAGATCTGAGGAGGTCACTTTTTTTCACCCAAAAAAACACAAAGGGGTACCCCTTTGTGTTTTTTTAGACTAAATTTTTAACCGTCTCAGATTTCTTCCAAACTCACGATGTTGATTAAGCAGGTCCTGACTTACACTGATTATTTTCAGCCTATCTAATCCCAAAGCTGAGAATTGAGGACTTACGTATTTGGGATTTTCTCTCAATTGGTTTATTGGTGTTGAATATATTGGAATTGAATTTATGAACTTGGGCAAAAATTACCACACCACTCTCGTCGTCAGGACCTCCCTGACACACGGTGTGAGTTTGAAGAAGATCTGAGGAGGATACTTTTTTTCACCCAAAAAAACACTAAGGGGTACCTGTTTGTGTTTTTTTAGACTAAATTTTTGACCGTCTCAGATTTCTTCCAAACTCACGATGTTGATTAAGCAGGTCCTGACTTACACAGGGGTGTGATTATTTTCAGCCTATCTAATCCTAAAGCTGAGAATTGAGGACTTACGTAACTGGGATTTTCTCTCAATTGGTTTATTGGTGTTGAATATATTGGAATTAAATTTATGAACTTGTTATACGTCCAATAAAGCAAAATACAGATGCAGTGTAGAGTATATTGGACTGACTAGGCTTTTCTGATCGCACCCTTCTACTCATGTGTTTACCTAGCTTCATTGGAAGTAGGAATCCCATCATGAAATTTACAGTTATACATTTTATGCAGCACAACATGTCCCTATATCTCAGCTTTGGGATGTGGTAGGGCAAAAATTACCACACCACTCTCGTCGTTAGGACCTCCCTGACACACGGTGTGAGTTTGAAGAAGATCTGAGGAGGTCACTTTTTTTCACCCAAAAAAACACAAAGGGGTACCCCTTTGTGTTTTTTTAGACAAAATTTTTGACCGTCTCAGATTTCTTCCAAACTCACGATGTTGATTAAGCAGGTCCTGACTTACACAGGGGTGTGATTATTTTCAGCCTATCTAATCCCAAAGCTGAGAATTGAGGACTTACGTAACTGGGATTTTCTCTCAATTGGTTTATTGGTGTTGAATATATTGGAATTGAATTTATGAACTTGGGCAAAAATTACCACACCACTCTCGTCGTCAGGACCTCCCTGACACACGGTGTGAGTTTGAAGAAGATCTGAGGAGGATACTTTTTTTCACCCAAAAAAACACTAAGGGGTACCTGTTTGTGTTTTTTTAGACTAAATTTTTGACCGTCTCAGATTTCTTCCAAACTCACGATGTTGATTAAGCAGGTCCTGACTTACACAGGGGTGTGATTATTTTCAGCCTATCTCATCCCAAAGCTGAGATATGAGGACTTACGTAACTGGGATTTTCTCTCAATAGGTTTATTGGTGTTGAATATATTGGAATTAAATTTATGAGCTTGTTATACGTCCAATAAAGCAAAATACAGATGCAATGTAGGTTATATTGGACTGCCTAGGCTTTTCTGATCGCACCCTTCTACTCATGTGTTTACCTAGCTTCATTGGAAGTAGGAATCCCATCATGAAATTTACAGTTATACATTTTATGCAGCACAACATGTCCCTATATCTCAGCTTTGGAATGTGGTAGGGCAAAAATTACCACACCACTCTCGTCGTCAGGACCTCCCTGACACACGGTGTGAGTTTGAAGAAGATCTGAGGAGGTCACTTTTTTTCACCCAAAAAAACACAAAGGGGTACCCCTTTGTGTTTTTTTAGACTAAATTTTTAACCGTCTCAGATTTCTTCCAAACTCACGATGTTGATTAAGCAGGTCCTGACTTACACTGATTATTTTCAGCCTATCTAATCCCAAAGCTGAGAATTGAGGACTTACGTATTTGGGATTTTCTCTCAATTGGTTTATTGGTGTTGAATATATTGGAATTGAATTTATGAACTTGGGCAAAAATTACCACACCACTCTCGTCGTCAGGACCTCCCTGACACACGGTGTGAGTTTGAAGAAGATCTGAGGAGGATACTTTTTTTCACCCAAAAAAACACTAAGGGGTACCTGTTTGTGTTTTTTTAGACTAAATTTTTGACCGTCTCAGATTTCTTCCAAACTCACGATGTTGATTAAGCAGGTCCTGACTTACACAGGGGTGTGATTATTTTCAGCCTATCTAATCCTAAAGCTGAGAATTGAGGACTTACATAACTGGGATTTTCTCTCAATTGGTTTATTGGTGTTGAATATATTGGAATTAAATTTATGAACTTGTTATACGTCCAATAAAGCAAAATACAGATGCAGTGTAGAGTATATTGGACTGACTAGGCTTTTCTGATCGCACCCTTCTACTCATGTGTTTACCTAGCTTCATTGGAAGTAGGAATCCCATCATGAAATTTACAGTTATACATTTTATGCAGCACAACATGTCCCTATATCTCAGCTTTGGGATGTGGTAGGGCAAAAATTACCACACCACTCTCGTCGTTAGGACCTCCCTGACACACGGTGTGAGTTTGAAGAAGATCTGAGGAGGTCACTTTTTTTCACCCAAAAAAACACAAAGGGGTACCCCTTTGTGTTTTTTTAGACAAAATTTTTGACCGTCTCAGATTTCTTCCAAACTCACGATGTTGATTAAGCAGGTCCTGACTTACACAGGGGTGTGATTATTTTCAGCCTATCTAATCCCAAAGCTGAGAATTGAGGACTTACGTAACTGGGATTTTCTCTCAATTGGTTTATTGGTGTTGAATATATTGGAATTGAATTTATGAACTTGGGCAAAAATTACCACACCACTCTCGTCGTCAGGACCTCCCTGACACACGGTGTGAGTTTGAAGAAGATCTGAGGAGGTCACTTTTTTTCACCCAAAAAAACACAAAGGGGTACCCCTTTGTGTTTTTTTAGACAAAATTTTTGACCGTCTCAGATTTCTTCCAAACTCACGATGTTGATTAAGCAGGTCCTGACTTACACAGGGGTGTGATTATTTTCAGCCTATCTAATCCCAAAGCTGAGAATTGAGGACTTACGTAACTGGGATTTTCTCTCAATTGGTTTATTGGTGTTGAATATATTGGAATTGAATTTATGAACTTGGGCAAAAATTACCACACCACTCTCGTCGTCAGGACCTCCCTGACACACGGTGTGAGTTTGAAGAAGATCTGAGGAGGATACTTTTTTTCACCCAAAAAAACACTAAGGGGTACCTGTTTGTGTTTTTTTAGACTAAATTTTTGACCGTCTCAGATTTCTTCCAAACTCACGATGTTGATTAAGCAGGTCCTGACTTACACAGGGGTGTGATTATTTTCAGCCTATCTCATCCCAAAGCTGAGATATGAGGACTTACGTAACTGGGATTTTCTCTCAATAGGTTTATTGGTGTTGAATATATTGGAATTAAATTTATGAGCTTGTTATACGTCCAATAAAGCAAAATACAGATGCAATGTAGGTTATATTGGACTGCCTAGGCTTTTCTGATCGCACCCTTCTACTCATGTGTCTACCTAGCTTCATTGGAAGTAGGAATCCCATCATGAAATTTACAGTTATACATTTTATGCAGCACAACATGTCCCTATATCTCAGCTTTGGGATGTGGTAGGGCAAAAATTACCACACCACTCTCGTCATCAGGACCTCACTGACACACGGTGTGAGTTTGAAGAAGATCTGAGGAGGTCACTTTTTTCACCCAAAAAAACACAAAGGGGTACCCCTTTGTGTTTTTTTTAGACTAACTTTTTAACCGTCTCAGATTTCTTCCAAACTCACGATGTTGATTGAGCAGGTCCTGACTTACACAGGGGTGTGATTATTTTTAGGCTATCTCATCCCAAATCTGAGATATGAGGACTAACGTAACTGGGATTTTCTCTCAAAATGTTTATTGGTGTTGAATATATTGGAATTAAATTTATGAGCTTGTTATACGTCCAATAAAGCAAAATACAGATGCAGTGTAGGTTATATTGGACTGACTAGGCTTTTCTGATCGCACCCTTCTACTCATGTGTTTACCTAGCTTCATTGGAAGTAGGAATCCCATCATGAATTTTACAGTTATACATTTTATGCAGCACAACATGTCCCTATATCTCAGCTTTGGAATGTGGTAGGGCAAAAATTACCACACCACTCTCGTCGTCAGGACCTCCCTGACACACGGTGTGAGTTTGAAGAAGATCTGAGGAGGTCACTTTTTTTCACCCAAAAAAACACAAAGGGGTACCCCTTTGTGTTTTTTTAGACTAAATTTTTAACCGTCTCAGATTTCTTCCAAACTCACGATGTTGATTAAGCAGGTCCTGACTTACACTGATTATTTTCAGCCTATCTAATCCCAAAGCTGAGAATTGAGGACTTACGTATTTGGGATTTTCTCTCAATTGGTTTATTGGTGTTGAATATATTGGAATTGAATTTATGAACTTGGGCAAAAATTACCACACCACTCTCGTCGTCAGGACCTCCCTGACACATGGTGTGAGTTTGAAGAAGATCTGAGGAGGATACTTTTTTTCACCCAAAAAAACACTAAGGGGTACCTGTTTGTGTTTTTTTAGACTAAATTTTTGACCGTCTCAGATTTCTTCCAAACTCACGATGTTGATTAAGCAGGTCCTGACTTACACAGGGGTGTGATTATTTTCAGCCTATCTAATCCTAAAGCTGAGAATTGAGGACTTACGTAACTGGGATTTTCTCTCAATTGGTTTATTGGTGTTGAATATATTGGAATTAAATTTATGAACTTGTTATACGTCCAATAAAGCAAAATACAGATGCAGTGTAGAGTATATTGGACTGACTAGGCTTTTCTGATCGCACCCTTCTACTCATGTGTTTACCTAGCTTCATTGGAAGTAGGAATCCCATCATGAAATTTACAGTTATACATTTTATGCAGCACAACATGTCCCTATATCTCAGCTTTGGGATGTGGTAGGGCAAAAATTACCACACCACTCTCGTCGTTAGGACCTCCCTGACACACGGTGTGAGTTTGAAGAAGATCTGAGGAGGTCACTTTTTTTCACCCAAAAAAACACAAAGGGGTACCCCTTTGTGTTTTTTTAGACAAAATTTTTGACCGTCTCAGATTTCTTCCAAACTCACGATGTTGATTAAGCAGGTCCTGACTTACACAGGGGTGTGATTGTTTTCAGCCTATCTAATCCCAAAGCTGAGAATTGAGGACTTACGTAACTGGGATTTTCTCTCAATTGGTTTATTGGTGTTGAATATATTGGAATTGAATTTATGAACTTGGGCAAAAATTACCACACCACTCTCGTCGTCAGGACCTCCCTGACACACGGTGTGAGTTTGAAGAAGATCTGAGGAGGATACTTTTTTTCATCCAAAAAAACACTAAGGGGTACCTGTTTGTGTTTTTTTAGACTAAATTTTTGACCGTCTCAGATTTCTTCCAAACTCACGATGTTGATTAAGCAGGTCCTGACTTACACAGGGGTGTGATTATTTTCAGCCTATCTAATCCTAAAGCTGAGAATTGAGGACTTACGTAACTGGGATTTTCTCTCAATTGGTTTATTGGTGTTGAATATATTGGAATTAAATTTATGAACTTGTTATACGTCCAATAAAGCAAAATACAGATGCAGTGTAGAGTATATTGGACTGACTAGGCTTTTCTGATCGCACCCTTCTACTCATGTGTTTACCTAGCTTCATTGGAAGTAGGAATCCCATCATGAAATTTACAGTTATACATTTTATGCAGCACAACATGTCCCTATATCTCAGCTTTGGGATGTGGTAGGGCAAAAATTACCACACCACTCTCGTCGTTAGGACCTCCCTGACACACGGTGTGAGTTTGAAGAAGATCTGAGGAGGTCACTTTTTTTCACCCAAAAAAACACAAAGGGGTACCCCTTTGTGTTTTTTTAGACAAAATTTTTGACCGTCTCAGATTTCTTCCAAACTCACGATGTTGATTAAGCAGGTCCTGACTTACACAGGGGTGTGATTATTTTCAGCCTATCTAATCCCAAAGCTGAGAATTGAGGACTTACGTAACTGGGATTTTCTCTCAATTGGTTTATTGGTGTTGAATATATTGGAATTGAATTTATGAACTTGGGCAAAAATTACCACACCACTCTCGTCGTCAGGACCTCCCTGACACACGGTGTGAGTTTAAAGAAGATCTGAGGAGGATACTTTTTTTCACCCAAAAAAACACTAAGGGGTACCTGTTTGTGTTTTTTTAGACTAAATTTTTGACCGTCGCAGGTCCTGACTTACACAGGGGTGTGATTATTTTCAGCCTATCTAATCCTAAAGCTGAGAATTGAGGACTTACGTAACTGGGATTTTCTCTCAATTGGTTTATTGGTGTTGAATATATTGGAATTACATTTATGAGCTTGTTATACGTCCAATAAAGCAAAATACAGATGCAATGTAGGTTATATTGGACTGCCTAGGCTTTTCTGATCGCACCCTTCTACTCATGGGTTTACCTAGCTTCACTGGAAGTAAGAATCCCATCATGAAATTTACAGCTATACATTTTATGCAGCACAACATGTCCCTATATCTCAGCTTTGGGATGTGGTAGGGCAAAAATTACCACACCACTCTCGTCATCAGGACCTCACTGACACACGGTGTGAGTTTGAAGAAGATCTGAGGAGGTCACTTTTTTCACCCAAAAAAACACTAAGGGGTACCCCTTTGTGTTTTTTTAGACTAAATTTTTGACCGTCTCAGATTTCTTCCAAACTCACGATGTTGATTAAGCAGGTCCTGACTTACACAGGGGTGTGATTATTTTCAGCCTATCTAATCCCAAAGCTGAGAATTGAGGACTTACGTAACTGGGATTTTCTCTCAATTGGTTTATTGGTGTTGAATATATTGGAATTGAATTTATGAACTTGGGCAAAAATTACCACACCACTCTCGTCGTCAGGACCTCCCTGACACACGGTGTGAGTTTGAAGAAGATCTGAGGAGGATACTTTTTTTCACCCAAAAAAACACTAAGGGGTACCTGTTTGTGTTTTTTTAGACTAAATTTTTGACCGTCTCAGATTTCTTCCAAACTCACGATGTTGATTAAGCAGGTCCTGACTTACACAGGGGTGTGATTATTTTCAGCCTATCTAATCCTAAAGCTGAGAATTGAGGACTTACGTAACTGGGATTTTCTCTCAATTGGTTTATTGGTGTTGAATATATTGGAATTAAATTTATGAACTTGTTATACATCCAATAAAGCAAAATACAGATGCGGTGTAGAGTATATTGGACTGACTAGGCTTTTCTTATCTCACCCTTCTACTCATGGGTTAACCTAGCTTCACTGGAAGTAGGAATCCCATCATGAAATTTACAGTTATACATTTTATGCAGCACAACATGTCCCTATGTCCCTATATCTCAGCTTTGGGATGTGGTAGGGCAAAATTTACCGCACCACTCTCGTCGTCAGGACCTCCTTGACACACGGTGTGAGTTTGAAGAAGATCTGAGGAGGATACTTTTTTTCACCCAAAAAAACACTAAGGTGTACCCTTTTGTGTTTTTTTTTTGACTAAAATTTTGACCGTCTCAGATTTCTTCCAAACTCACGATGTTGATTAAGCAGGTCCTGACTTACACAGGGGTGTGATTATTTTCAGCCTATCTCATCCCAAAGCTGAGAATTGAGGACTTACGTAACTGGGATTTTCTCTCAATTGGTTTATTGGTGTTGAATATATTGGAATTAAATTTATGAACTTGTTATACGTCCAATAAAGCAAAATACAGATGCAGTGTAGAGTATATTGGACTGACTAGGCTTTTCTTATCTCACCCTTCTACTCATGGGTTTACCTAGCTTCACTGGAAGTAAGAATCCCATCATGAAATTTACAACTATACATTTTATGCAGCACAACATGTCCCTATATCTCAGCTTTGGGATGTGGTAGGGCAAAAATTACCACACCACTGTCTTCGTCAGGACCTCCCTGACACACGGTGTGGGTTTGAAGAAGATCTGAGGAGGTCACATTTTTCACCCAAAAAAACACTAAGGGGTAGCCCTTTGTGTTTTTTTAGACTAAATTTTTGACCGTCTCAGATTTCTTCCAAACTCATGATGTTGATTAAGCAGGTCCTGACTTACACAGGGGTGTGATTATTTTCAGCCTATCTCATCCCAAAGCTGAGATATGAGGACTAACGTAACTGGGATTTTCTCTCAATAGGTTTATTGGTGTTGAATATATTGGAATTAAATTTATGAGCTTGTTATACGTCCAATAAAGCAAAATACAGATGCAATGTAGGTTATATTGGACTGCCTAGGCTTTTCTGATCGCACCCTTCTACTCATGGGTTTACCTAGCTTCACTGGAAGTAAGAATCCCATCATGAAATTTACAGCTATACATTTTATGCAGCACAACATGTCCCTATATCTCAGCTTTGGGATGTGGTAGGGCAAAAATTACCACACCACTCTCGTCATCAGGACCTCACTGACACACGGTGTGAGCTTGAAGAAGATCTGAGGAGGTCACTTTTTTCACCCAAAAAAACACTAAGGGGTACCTGTTTGTGTTTTTTTAGACTAAATTTTTGACCGTCTCAGATTTCTTCCAAACTCACGATGTTGATTAAGCAGGTCCTGACTTACACAGGGGTGTGATTATTTTCAGCCTATCTCATCCCAAAGCTGAGAATTGAGGACTTACGTAACTGGGATTTTCTCTCAATTGGTTTATTGGTGTTGAATATATTGGAATTAAATTTATGAACTTGTTATACGTCCAATAAAGCAAAATACAGATGCAGTGTAGAGTATATTGGACTGACTAGGCTTTTCTTATCTCACCCTTCTACTCATGGGTTTACCTAGCTTCACTGGAAGTAAGAATCCCATCATGAAATTTACAACTATACATTTTATGCAGCACAACATGTCCCTATATCTCAGCTTTGGGATGTGGTAGGGCAAAAATTACCACACCACTGTCTTCGTCAGGACCTCCCTGACACACGGTGTGAGCTTGAAGAAGATCTGAGGAGGTCACTTTTTTCACCCAAAAAAACACTAAGGGGTACCCCTTTGTGTTTTTTTAGACAAAATTTTTGACCGTCTCAGATTTCTTCCAAACTCACGATGTTGATTAAGCAGGTCCTGACTTACACAGGGGTGTGATTATTTTCAGCCTATCTAATCCCAAAGCTGAGAATTGAGGACTTACGTAACTGGGATTTTCTCTCAATTGGTTTATTGGTGTTGAATATATTGGAATTGAATTTATGAACTTGGGCAAAAATTACCGCACTACTCTCGTCGTAAGGACCTCCCTGACACACGGTGTGAGTTTGAAGAAGATCTGAGGAGATCACTTTTTTCACCCAAAAAAACACTAAGGGGTACCCCTTTGTGGTTTTTTTTTTTTGACTAAAATTTTGACCGTTTCAGATTTCTTCCAAACTCACGATGTTGATTAAGCAGGTCCTGACTTACACAGGGGTGTGATTATTTTCAGCCTATCTCATCCCAAAGCTGAGATATGAGGACTTACGTAACTGGGATTTTCTCTCAATAGGTTTATTGGTGTTGAATATATTGGAATTAAATTTATGAACTTGTTATACGTCCAATAAAGCAAAATACAGATGCAGTGTAGAGTATATTGGACTGACTAGGCTTTTCTTATCTCACCCTTCTACTCATGGGTTTACCTAGCTTCACTGGAAGTAGGAATCCCATCATGAAATTTACAGTTATACATTTTATGCAGCACAACATGTCCCTAAATCTCAGCTTTGGGATGTGGTAGGGCAAAAATTACCACACCACTCTCGTCGTCAGGACCTCCCTGACACACGGTGTGAGTTTGAAGAAGATCTGAGGAGATCACTTTTTTCACCCAAAAAACACTAAGGGGTACCTGTTTGTGTTTTTTTAGACTAAATTTTTGACCATCTCAGATTTCTTCCAAACTCATGATGTTGATTAAGCAGGTCCTGACTTACACAGGGGTGTGATTATTTTCAGCCTATCTCATCCCAAAGCTGAGATATGAGGACTTACGTAACTGGGATTTTCTCTCAATTGGTTTATTGGTCTTGAATATAGCCTGACTAGGCTTTTCTTATCTCACCCTTCTACTCATGGGTTTACCTAGCTTCACTGGAAGTAGGAATCCCATCATGAAATTTACAGTTATACATTTTATGCAGCAAAACATGTCCCTATATCTCAGCTTTGGGATGTGATAGGGCAAAAATCGCAAAAGAAACCTCAGAGAGATCGCGCAGCCTGCACAAAACACTCAGCCAGATCACATAGCCTGCACAGAACACTCAGAGAGAGCGCGCAGTTTGCACAAAACTCTCAGAGAGAGCACGCAGCACGCAGAAAACACAGAGCGCGCAGCGCGCACAAAACACTCAGCGAGTGCGCGCAGCATATACAAAACACTCAGAGAGCGCGCAGTTTGCACAAAACACTCAGTGAGAGCGCGCAGTTTGCACAAAACACTCAGAGAGAGAGCGCAGTTTGCACAAAACACTCAGAGAGAGCGCAGTTTGCACAAAACACTCAGAGAGAGAGCGCAGTTCGCACGAAACACTCAGAGAGAGAGCGCAGTTCACACAAAACACTCAGAGAGAGCGGGCAGCATGTACAAAACACTCAGAGAGAGAGCGCAGTTCACACAAAACACTCAGAGAGAGCGGGCAGCATGTACAAAACACTCAGAGAGAGAGCGCAGCACGCACAAAACACTCAGCGAGAGCGCGCAGCATGTACAAAACACTCAGCGAGAGCACGCAGCATATACAAAACACTCAGAGAGAGCGCAGCGCGCACAAAACACTCAGAGAGAGCTCGCAGCACCCACAAAACGCTCAGAGATTCTCATTCTATTTGATGACAGGAATAAATTGGAAGTGGGATAGTGAGATTGGGTCCCAATTTGTCAATATAGGCCCCAATTTTGGCCCCAAAGTCAAAGTTTTCGAAATTGGATCCCACTTCCAATTTATTTTACTATATTGGAATATATTGGAAGTGGTATTCCATTTCCTGTTTATTTGACTTGGCTGAAATAGACTGGAATTGGGATCCCACTTCCAATTCATTTCAGCCAAGTCATGTACATGTTTCATGGGATCCCACTTCCAATTTATTTCACTTGAATGAAATCAATTGGAAATGGGATAGTGAGATTGCGTCCAAAATTGGTCCCAATTTGTCAAAATTGACCCCAATTTGACTTGGTTAGAATAGATTGGAAGTGGGATCCCACTTCCAATTTATTTTACTTCAATTAAATAAATTGGAAGTGGGATCCAGGTCTCCCAGTGGGCAAAATACGTGTGTCCCACTTCCAATTTATTTGATTTGACTGGAATAAATTGGAAGTGGGATCCAGGTCCCACTTGCAATTTATTTGACTTGGTTAGAATAGATTGGAAGTGGGATAGTGAGATATCCCACTTCCAATTTATTTGACTTGAATGAAATAAATTGGAAGTGGGCAAACAAAGGAAAACATTTTTCATGAATACATTGCATAAGCAAGATCCCAGTGACCCCATCTTCTGATATGTTGTTTGGGGGACCCAGACGATTCAGTACTCGACGCCGTGAAGTCGGTAGACCTCCCCAAGCACAGTTTCTGGACATCCCACTCCCAATTTATTCCCATTCAAATTTCATACATGGGTTTTGGACACCCCTTAAAAGGGTCCGAATGGCCCCAAATGTTAATATGTTTATTGTGCACACTCCACGAGACAGCCTGTGAAGTTGCGTAAGCCTAACTTCAAGTCAAATACTATGGGAGTGGGATCAGTCAGTTCCGAGTTCAACGTCCCACTTCCAATCTATTGCATTCAATTCAAATACATTGGGAGTCGGATCGGTCAGTTCTGAGTCTGACGTCCCACTTCCAATCTATTGCATTCAATTCAAATACATTGGGAGTCGGATCGGTCAGTTCCGAGTCCGACGTCCCACTTCCAATCTATTGCATTCAATTCAAATACATTGGGAGTCGGATCGGTCACTTCCGAGTCTGCCGTCCCACTTCCAATCTATTGCATTCAATTCAAATACATTGGGAGTCGGATCGGTCAGTTCCGAGTCCGACGTCCCATTTCCAATCTATTGCATTCAATTCAAATACATTGGGAGGTGGGATCGGTCAGTTCCGAGTCCGACGTCCCATTTCCAATCTATTGCATTCAATTCAAATACATTGGGAGGTGGGATCGGTCACTTCCGGGTCCGACGTCCCACTTCCAATCTATTGCATTCAATTCAAATACATTGGGAATGGGATCAGTCAGTTCCGTGTCCGACGTCCCACTTCCAATCTATTGCATTCAATTCAAATACATTGGGAATGGGATGTCCGACGTCCCATTTCCAATCTATTGCATTTCATTCAAGTACATTGGGAATGGGATTGGTCAGTCTCCATTTTTTATATTTTTTACATAATATACCTGTTTTTGCTCAGAAGAAGCCAAATCACCATGTGTCCCACTTCCAATTTATTTTGTCCATTAAAATAAATTCGAAGAGGGATTTTCCCGTGGGAGGGTGCCGTCCCAACCGCTTACAAGGGCCCTTGGAACAAAAAGCACACTCTCAGGCTATAAATATGTACACAGCCCCAGACTGACAGGCAAAGGGGGTGGATTATGTATAATTTACAAAAATAATTAATTATTAACCAAAAACATGGTTACAACTTTACTTCCTTTGAAATTATGTACATTAACATAATTAACCCCGCCACAAATAAGAACACAATCTCCTTATTAATCATTTATAGACCACAAGGGCCCTATTCAGAATTTATAAAAGAATTTGGTGAACTAGCTGCTAATTTGGCAGTGTCCTGTGATACGTTAATAATTGTAGGAGACTTTAACATTCATTTTGAGAAAAGTGATGATTCCCTAAAAAAGAACATTCACATCAATCATAGATTCTGTTGGTTTCACACAAAATGTATCAGGTCCTACTCATTATTGTAATCACACACTAGACTTGGTGAAAAAACCTAAATATTCTCCCTCAGTCTTCCACAGTCTCAGACCACTACCTAATTTCATATGAATTGAGTTTAGATATTTAAAAAAATGTACATGCCCACATTACTATATAAATCGCTCACTAACTCCATCTACAGCCTTATCGAATTTAGAAGGGCGCTCGTCAATGCACGTTCAGCGCATCTGTCCTCACTGATTGAAAATAATAAAAACAATCCTAGAGCACTCTTTAATGTAATCTCTAAACTTACAAACAATCGGGCAGCTACTGATCCACAGATCCCAGCTGTTCACACCAGCAATGCTTTTATGGACTTTTTTAACATTGAACATATTAGACAAACAATAAATACCATATTACTAAATCTAGCCTGTCTGTCATCTGGTGTGGATGATATAGAACAAAACATAGAAGAACGACTAGAGGACTTTGACCCACTACCACAGCTAGAACTGGAGAAAATGATCTACTCGTCAAATTGTATGACCTGCACACTTGATGCAATACCAACAAAACTATTTAAAGGAGTATTACCAGTCATAATCAATCCCCTTTTAACAATCATAAATTCGTCCCTTATACTGGATCACGTACACAAAGCATTTAAACTAGCAGTTATTAAACCCCTGATCAAGAAACCGAATCTTGATCCTAGTGTACTATCCAATTACAGACCTTCTCTTCATATTTAAGATCTTAGAAAAAGTTGTGGCCCAACAACTTCCCTCATACTTGCATAAGAATAACATATAAAAAAAAAAATTCAATCTGGTTTTAGGCCACACCATAGCACCGAAACGGCTTTAGTTAAGGTAGCAAACAACCTTCTTCTCACCTCTGATCGAGGCTGCGTATCCATGCTAGTTCTACTCGACCTCAGTGCAGCTTTTTATACAAGTGATCATACTATTCTGCTAGAAAGATTAAAAAACATGGTTGGAATAACAGGAACGGCCCTATCATGGTTTAAGTCTTATCTCACTAATCGTTACCAGTTTGTAAAAGTAAATAATGTTTCTTCTATGCAAAAAAAATGAGATCTGGAATTCCCCAAGGCTCCATCCTAGGACCTTTACTATTCATATTATACATGCTGCCACTGGGCAGAGTTATTAGCAGGCATGGCATTACCTTCCACAGTTATGCAGATGACACACAGTTATACATATCAGCCAAACCAGATGACAAACCTACACTAAAGAAAATGGAGGACTGTGTTAAAGAAGTGAAGCATTGGATGTCATACACTTTCCTTCTGCTAAACAGCGACAAAACCGAGGTTCTCCTTCTAGGTCCAAAACCTGCTATAAATAAAGTATCAGACTTAATACATAATTTTGACTTCCCTGTTCTCCCTAGCTCATCAGCTAAAAATCTGGGTGTCATAATTGATTCAGATCTATCATTTGATCAGCATATAGGTAAAATTAGAAAAACAGTTTTCCTACATCTTCGGAACCTCGCTAAGTTAAGAAATTCCTTATCCCTCCCAGATGCAGAAAAATTTGTTCACGCTTTTAGAGATTAGATTATTGCAATGCACTTTTATCAGAATGCTCCAGCAGAAACTTGAGTAAACTCCAGCTAATTCAAAATGCTGCAGCCAGGGTCCTCACTAAAACTAGAAAATTTGATCATATCAGCCCAGTCTTATCAGCCCTTCACTGGCTCCCAGTTAAATTCCGTATTGATTACAACATTTTTTTACTCACGTATAAATCCCTACATGGTCTCGCCCCTGAATACTTGCGAGACCTCATCACGCACAATGAACCACCAAGATTACTCAGATATCAGGGCGCCGGCCTCTTACTATTACCCAGAATTCATAAGACTTCAGCGGGGGGGGGGGAGCTTTCTCCTACAAAGCCCCTCAGCTCTGGAACAATCTTCCAGCTAGTGTTCGGGACGCAGACACAGTCACTATGTTTAAGTCTAGGCTCAAAACACACTTGTTCAGTTTAGCCTTTGGCAACTAACCTGTCTAGTTTAAGGTTGTCGTTTCAGGAACTCATGGACATGGGGAATCAGGGTAAACGCGGATGATGTGCTCACAATTTCTCTTGTTTGGAGCTGAAGGATGTCCTTGCCTGAGCTCCTTCTGGTTTCCCTCCTCCCAGTCTGTTACAGTCAGATCCGTCACATGCTCTTTTTCTCTGCTGCACTCAACTAAACTAACTGCTTCCCTTTACCGTTTTCTGAGAAAATGGTGGCCCACTGATGGAAGATTGTTTGCTGGATTCTCCTGCGGCCCAGACCAGACCAGCTGCTCACCTCCATCTACTGCTGCCAGCCTCTGACCACTCACCATGATCAACTACACTGAAGTAGAAATGGACTCTGACTGAAAAGCAACACTGACTGATTCTTCCAATCTGATGCACTATTATTATGCCCCAAGATTGATGTCACTATTATGATTATTATCATTATTATTATTATGTAGCATAATGACACTTCATTGGTGATAATTTAAAATTCAATCTATAGTTTGATCAGAGGAGGATGGGTCTCCTTTGTGAGTCTTGGTTCCTCCCAAGGTTTCTTCCTCCAGCCTTGAGGGAGTTTTTCCTTGCCACTGTCGCCTTCCGCTTGCTCGCATTGGGCTTTGTTTTAAATGTTCTGTTCTGAAACTGCTGCTTTGCGACAACGTCAGTTGTAAAAGGCGCTATACAAATAAAGTTGATTTGATTAAAAACCAGTCTGAAGCATTAAATTCTTAAAGGAACCTACTGTACACGTCTTTTCAAAGTTTATGTTTGGATGTCTTTTCAACTTTAATCCAGTGTTTATTGGATGACATTTATGTACGTGATTTCCACATTGAAATAACGGCTTTAAAAGGACGTCTTTAATGTGACTTTTTTAGTCTTCTTTTCAACGTCAGTGTTTGGACGTCTTTTCAACTTTCATTTTCAACCTTAAAAAAATGCTGATTGAACGACATTTAGGTACGTGATTTCAACGTTGAAATAACGGCTTTAAAAGGACGTCTTTAATGTGACTTTTTTAGTCGTCTTTTCAACTTCTGTTTCATTTTCACTTTCAACCTTAAAAAAACGTTGATTAGACCACAGTCAAGTACGTTATTTCAACATTGAATCAACGGCTAAATGTTTACTGGGATTGCAGTTAGCACACTACACTGATCAGAGCATTTTATTAAACACATATGGAAACATGCAGTGTCATGCTGAAGGGAGGAGATTGTTATTTAAGTTTAAGTGAAGATGACTGGACTGGAACGACAGCTCTAAAATGAATGAACTCTGAGTGAGAAACCGGAAGGTGGCAGAAGAGAACCGATGTAAAAACACAGAAGAAGAAGACGATGAAGATACGCACTCTTTTCAGTGACCGCGGCGCGTGAGCAGCTCTCCCCAGCCTCAGGGAACAGCTTCATCCCATAAATATGTTTTTTTTTTTTTTTTTTTCAAATGACAAACTTTAGCTAGCCTGTTTAACTCTAGCTAGCTCTTTTTTCCTCCTCTGATATAGAAAACATTTAAATGACATGACAAACGCTCATACATGAGTATTTTAATTTGAGTAATTATGTGGTTTGATGGTGTATTTTACAAGATGATGTGAGCATTTTTTATGTCACAGAACCGCTTCCCTCAGTATAAGAAATAAAACTGCTTAAACACATTAAGAAGACAAAGTAGTAGCTACATAGGTTAAAATACATTCTCAATCTCAATGCTTGTTTTTTGGTGTAATGTAATATTTTGAATATATAATTTCACATACACTAATTTTTTGTTAGTGAGTAGCAGTGAGTTTTGGCTGGTGATTAATGGGTTGCAGAAGGTTATATGAAAGCAATAGAAGCTTATTTACTGAGAGAAAAAAAATAAACAAAAGCATGTGAAGTAGTTTATTTTTGGAGCTGTGAAGTTAGTACATTTTTTTCAAAATTAACTATGAACATGAACTAATTCATTTTCTTTATGTAATTATGTAAAGATGGACTGTAGTAAAAAAAAAAAAGTAGTTTGGGAGTAGGGCAGTGAAAAATGGTGGGCAGGGAGAAAAGCAAATAGGAGGTTAATTTAAGTTATTTAGATGAGATCTTTAGCATCAGTTGTAGCATACTCGTTTGTACTATAACCTCATAATCTTTTACATTTGAAGTTCTGTAGTTAATGAATTTGCATGCATAAGCAGTTTACAGTTACAGGAACGAGGCGTACAAAACTCAAAGAGCACGCACAGAACTCGTGCAGCTGACGCACAAAACTCAAAGAGCATGCGCTGAACTTCTTGTTTGAATTGTTTTTTTAAATCCTGACTATGGATTTTTCTATAAACAGCATGTAGACACCCTAAAGCAACAAAGGAAATGGAAGACTTTAGCTTGAAATAGGCCAGAAAGTGCAGAAACACCTCTGTTGTGTCGCAAAACCTGTAAAGTGCAAAATTTGCATGCATAAGCAGTTTACAGTTACTCAGGAACGAGGCGTACAAAACTCAAAGAGCACGCACAGAACTCGTGCAGCTGACGCACAAAACTCAAAGAGCATGCGCTGAACTTCTTGTTTGAATTGTTTTTTTAAATCCTGACTATGGATTTTTCTATAAACAGCATGAAGACATCCTAAAGCAACAAAGGAAATGGAAGACTTTAGCTTGAAATAGGCCAGAAAGTGCAGAAACACCTCTGTTGTGTCGCAAAACCTGTAAAGTTTATTGGACGTATAACAAGCCCATATGTTTAATTCCAATATATTCAACACTATTAACTCTATTGAGAGAAAATCCCAGTTACGTTAGCCCTCATATCTCAGCTTTGGGATGAAAATAATCACACCCCTGTGTAAGTCAGGGTCTCCTAAATCAACAACGTGAGTTTAGAGGAAGTCTGAGACGGTCAAAAATTTAGTACAAAAAAAAAAAATAAAATAAAAAATAAAAAAATAAATAAACACAATGGGGTACCCTTTATTTTATTTTTTTTTGGGTGAAAACTGTGACCTCCTCAGATCTTCTCCAAACCCACACCGTGTGTCAGGGAAGTCCTGACAAAGACAGTGGTGTGGTTATTTTCGCTCTACCATATCCCAAAGCTGAGATATGGAGACCTCTTCTAGTCCATAAAATGTATAACTGTATATATCAAGATGGGATTCCTATTTCCAGTCAAGCTAGGTAAACACATGAGTAGAGGGTAACCTTTAAGTTTTACGTTTGATATTAATTTTTTTTTGTGCGATTCTTTTTGGCACCCATCAGGTTCCATACAGGATTCGCTAAAAATAAACAACAAGCTTGCGTCACTACTTGGATCGCTCTGGTTGCTACGAGAATTGAGAATAGTCTCGTGCAGCTTTTTGGAACCTTCAGCACATGCTAAAAATAAACAGCATGCTCACGTCATCATTTGGAACGCTCCGGTTTCTACAAGAATTAAGAACAGGCTTTTGCAGCTTTTTGGAATCTTCAGGATGCGCTAAAAATAAACAGCAGGCTCACGCCACCCTTTTTAACGCTCCGGTTGCTACGAGAATTAAGAATTTGCTCGCGCAACATTTTGGAATGTTACAGATGCGCTAAAAAAAAATAAAGATTAGGCTCGCGCCTCTTTTGTAAATGCTCCATGTGCTGAGTGAAGTATAGAATAGGCTCGCGCAGCTTTTTGGAGCCTTCAGGATTCCAAGGATTATGGAATCAGATTTGTGCCAAAAATGAATCGCTCCATGGCTTTAGTGCGTTAGTTCTGAGTTCTGCGTGTGCTCTCTGAGTTTTGTGCACCAGCAGCACGAGTTCTGTGCACGAGCTCTCTGAGTTTTGTACACTGGATCCTTGAGTTTTGCAAGCAGTTTTGGCAAAAAGCTCTCGTGTGGACGGGTTTTCTCAGGGGTGCCTTCCCATTGGCTAATGAGTTTTTGAGTGACAACTCAGTGCCCAAGGCATTTTGGACTGCACATGCGTACACCTCCTTGTATCAATGCAATCAATGCAGATATTGAGGTAATGTTCTGTCTAAAACAAAGCATTAAAGATTTTACTGTGAGTACAAACCTGTTTGTCCCTCATTACCAGATACTGATCTGAGGTAAATGCACACCGATGTCTGTTTACTCAGGATGAAACAGAATAAATGAGCGCTTATTTGTTTATTTGTAAATTATTATTCATGAGTGCTTGAGCCCCTGTTCAGAAACCTATCGTGTACTAACATAGTGGTTCTTCGCTTTTCCATAATCGCTGTTAGATTATTTAAATGCCCAAATTTTATTTTGAAGATCACAGTTTTGAACAAATGCCATATGTGCATTTTGTTACAGGAGGTCTCAGAGAACAGAGAAACATCACAGACAAGAGTGTTCCTGCTCCTTTAATGAATACAAATTTGCTTAATATCTAGCTCACACATTACTTCCTGGAAAACACCAGATGTAAAGTTTGAACCACGATCTGATTGAATCTCACGAGGCAGCCCAAACCGAGAAAAGAACTGAAACAAACACTCAATTATAGTTCTTGCCTTAATGTTTCTCAAGGGTACAGCCTTCGGAAATCTAGTACACACATCCAATATAGTGAACAGATACTCATAACCCTTTTTTGTTTTGTGCAAAGATCCAACACAATCTATCGTCACTCGCAAAAATGGCTCTTCCACCACAGGAAGAGTACACAATGGTGCACAAGGCACTTTCTGATTTGGCTTTCCGGCTAGCTGACAAGCATGACATGTCCGACAGTAGGAGATTACATCTCGATGCATCTTCGGCCAATAAAAATAACGCAAGACTCTCTCTTGGGCTTTACGAATACCCACATGCCCTGCCATGGGTGCTTCATGTGCCAAGCGCAACACTTTCAACCTAAAACTCTTCAGCAACACAATCTGCTCCACAACACTCCAATCTTCAACAGCAGGATGATAAGGAGGCCTCCACTTCCGCATAAGCACTCCCTGATGTATATAGAAGACCTCTGCTGACTCCTCTGTCTCCTCCCGTGTACCAGCCCCCTTACACAATGAGGCCAACTCAGGGTCCTTCCTTGAGCTCCTTGATTAAGGTTTCCCTATTAAACTGAGCTGCATCCGATTAACCTAGTTTTCCAAAGAAGGTATCTCCAAGCTCAAATGCTGCCTCCTCCAGCCCTCTCTGTGGAACCACCCCCTTGGGGCAAGACTGGGCACGGGTAACGACACAGGCTGAAAACACCTCAGGATACTCCCTGGCCAAAGCCTCCTGTTTCTGGTACCTCACATGGCATGTGACTAATTAATGGGGTTACCGACACTTGAACCCCAGCAAGATCATTCCCCAATAGCATAGAAACTCCAGGGACTGGTAATGATGGCACTACTGCTACATTAACATAGCCATTTACCAAGTTAGAGGGTAGGTACACTTTATGCAATGGCATGGCCCCAAACAAACTTCCCACACCCTGAATCAACACTGAAGAGTCATTGAAACTGGCTAATCACGAACCCTTTGTAACAACAAGGACTGAACTGCACCAGTGTCCCTCAAAATTTTAATTTTGGTTTCTGGCTCCCCAGAACCAATGGACACTGTACCCCAGGAGACAAACCCATCATACAGAGAGGGGGTTATTTCAGACTCAGGATCCACACAACTAATAGTCCTCTCTGAACCAACTACCAATGCCACAGATTTTGAAGAATCAGTATAAGACCCACGACTGCGCTTCTGCAGAACTGGACAACCTGATTTTTCTATGGCCAGGTTTTCTACAATAATGGCAGATTATTTCTCCCGAGGGAGTAGAATTTACAGGTTTTTGAAGTTGACTATGAGGTTTAGAGCCAGATGGCCCTTCCCTATGACTTTTAGTAGTCTCTGCTGATTTAACCTCTATATTAGCCTTTCTCCAACCACCAACCACTGATCTCTCTTTCACTCTCGACTCCTTATGGGTAAATTCGTAAGTATCTGCCATCATAGCAGCCTTTTTAACTTCAGTCGCCCCATGCTCCTGAATGTACACTTCCTAAAGAACAGGTAGACTATTTTTGAACTGTTCCATAAGAACAAGCTGTTTTAAATCTGCAAAAGTATAAACTTCACATGCTTTCATTCAAACACTGCCTCCTGCTGCCTAGCTACATCCAAATAGGTTTCCGCTAACTTACGTCTAAGAAAACGGAATTTGTGCCTGTAAGTTTCTGCCTCCCAAGCTTTCCCCTACATGACACTCTGAACCAAAATGGTCCAACAATTCTCCAGCCAAGCTAATTCCGTGGCTATATTCTCAAAGGCATCAAAAAACACATCTACCTCGTCTTCCTGAAATTTTGGCATTAGATGTAGACATTTGGATACATCAAACCGAGTCTCATGTCTGCGCTGTTGTTGACTCTCCATCTGCGAGAGTTTAACCTTCTCCAACTCAATCTTAGCTAACTCCAGCTCCCGCAAACTATCCTTCTCCTTCTCTCGCCTACCCTTCTCTGCTTGTTCCCTAGCCAATCTTGCCTCAATGATGGAGTCACTCAAACCTAGGGACTGAGCAAGGATCTACTATCTTAATTTTATTCAACTCTGAATCTACCTCAATCTCATAATATTCAGCAAGCTGGAGCAACTGAGGCTTCTTTAATTTTATCCAGTCCGTTGTCTGCAGATGGGCTTGGATAAAACTTTCCGGATCAAACTGAGACATTTTTGGGAAAAAATTAAAAAAATACCAAAAGCCCCCCAGCCGAAATGAGGACAGACCAGAGACCCCTAACTCTAAGGCTACTAAAATTCAAACACCAAGAGGTAACCTATATTCCCCTATTGGCCTAAAATCCCTAAGTACCACCAAAGTATGACTACAAAACTAAAAGTACTTGACAATTTTGGCCACCTTACCTCAAGTCCTCTCATAGGACTTCTGAAAGAACACATACAACTCAAGAAGCCCCAAGTAGGCCACAATTTCCAACAGGTATTTTTGAGTCAAATCAACACCACCAAATCAGATTTCCTGAGAACTCAACCAAACATACCCAATTACCAAAGGTCTAGACTGTATACAATCAAGCAACTCTGCAATCCAATACCCACCTTAGCAAACAGCTAACCTCAACAGAGCACAAAACTATCAAGTTACAATCACACAGCCAACAATTAGATCACGAAAATAAGGTGTTGAAATCCATTGTGATGAAATGAGAACTTGGGAGGGTTCACTCTTCTTACCTAAAGATCCTCGAAGAACCCAAGCGCTGACTCCATGGTCGACCAGCCCAAGCATGTAGAGATTATTCAAAAGGGTAGGTAGTAATCTGGAGGTGCAACAGTTTCCAGAGTGCTAGAGAAAAATCAGCGCTAAAACTTCCACCATCTTATATATATCCAAAACGACGCTCCGGTATCTGGCCTCCAAAACCAGAGGTCCTCCCCTTTAAAGGCTCCACTTCAAGATCTCAAGAAAAGTAAGACCCCCCCCCAGTGGCTGGAGTGTGTATTGTGGGAGTCAAGTGTCTATCCCAGTGCACCTAGTTTATAAGAATCTATATTCAACACCATTAACTCTATTGAGAGAAAATCCCAGTTACGAAAATAATCACACCCCTATGTAAGTCAAGGCCTCCTTAATCAACAACATTTTTATTTTGTCAATAAGGTCCATACCACACTTCTGACATATTTCATAAAATATCACCATTTAATATTCTAAACATGTACATAAACAAATGCATACATTTTCAAATGACCTTGCCTTTTCCCCACAGATATCAAATAGAAATCAGAAGAATATCTATTAAACATACCTTAAACATGGCCTTAAAAAGTACACTTACCCTATAATATAGCGTGATTCATATATCAATGTATATGATCACATTCTAAAGTTGTCATATTGAGAAACAATGATAGAAACATTTTACTTCTCAACCTCAAGTAGACTGTAAGTAATTATTCAAATTTCAAAATTTAACGACCTGGCTATTAGCTCAGACATTACATAATGTGGGTTAAAGGCTAACTAGAACACTTGCTATTCATCATAATGACACGTTGGCTAGCTGCAGCAAACATTAGAAAAGTAAGCCTAATGCAATAAAAAGTTTTGATGACTTTGTTCACTTGAGATGGCTAAAGAAAAAAAACACAAACTTCAAACAAAATGACTGTTACCAACCTGACATGGCGCGCGCTCCTCTGCTCTTTGGGGCTTGAAAAATCCAGAATCCGATAGCTGCTAATCACAACGTATTAGTTGACTGCACAAACTTCTTGTCACACAGCCCACAACACCAACTCACGTTTTTCAGAACAAATTCAAAAAAGCCACACCGAATTTCAGCTGTCTAAAATGCTTCATGAAGGCTGTGGTAAATTCAAAGACTGCCCATTACCACTGCTGCAATGCCCATTATCACAAGTGTCTGTGGTGCTGCATCAGCATTCATCCTCCATCAGTTCAACATTTTTTTTCTCCTCGTGTAAGACACCTCTGGATTGATATCTTATGTGGAAAAAAAAATGAATAAATACACACACACATTATATTAATTAATTATATTCTTATTGAAAGATGATACAGTAAACATATTAAAAATTTTTCAGTGCAAGATAGTTTTCTGGTTCAACTTACAATGAACACTAATTATACAACTTTGCTATAAAAACTTATACAGTTGGAAAGACTGTTAAATGATGCCACATTTACCTTTTAAAGAGGCGCAACCCACATTCTCAGCTCTACTGCTCATCCCACAAATGCATGTTCCTTACAAATGTGGCACCGTTTAAAGGGGAAATTAACAGGCTTTCCAACGGTATGAGATAAACTGCCAAGAAGCATTGTTACAACAAAAAAAATAATCTACCAAACACAAATTTCCTTACTTTTTGTGCTAAGTTTATTTTTATAAGATACTCTTTGCAGTTATTTGACATTATTTCATTTGAATTTTGCCAGTCTTTGCTTTCATTATTGTTTTTTGGATTTTGCTGATAAGGTCTTTTGCTTCTGGAATCTCTCCAGAGTCTGCTTCGTGGTTTGCTTGAGTTTTGACAGAAGTTTCAAGGGTGGGTGGGTCTTAGAAGACTACGTTCACCGTGAATCTCCTTTCGTCATCGATTTTGGACTTACAGGTGCTCTGAAACCTCCTCTGGGACCTAGCCACGCCCACCCCACCCCTAAATGGAACAAGCTTTTTTCCCCATACACAGCATCAGGTTAATTATCACTGTTCTGTATTAACCCTGTCATACTACCATAGCTACAGCTTTTTTAGTTAGCTTTCTAGTAACCGCCAACACGCTGTCTGTCACTGGGTTCTCTTGCCTGACCCGTGGAAGCTTTTTTCGCAGGACAAATTTGCCTGTTCTTTACCATGACCCTACTAATCTCTGTATTTTTTTGTTCCCTTTGTCTGGTTTTCTTTCTCCTGTCTCTCTCTCATGCTTTGAGATGTCCTGCTGCTCTCCAGGTGTTGCCCTGATCCAGCCCCTGTGTATCCTGTACAAGATCCTGGCCTTGTCTCATCTACACTATCATGCTTGGCCATGCTGTTTTACCTCAGATTAACTCTGCACCTACTTTTAATTCACACAGAATCCCTGATCACCTTCTCCTTCCTCAGACTCATACATCACTAATATACTACATTTACATTACTATAACCCCTTCATCTGTCATCATTTCACTTTTACTTCTGTTCTGTTCTCTGTTGTGTCTCCGGTGTGGACCCGAGGAGGATGGGTTCCCCGTATGAGTCTTGGTTCTTTCCAAGGTTTCTTCCTCATGTGCTGAGGGAGTTTTCCCTTGCCACTGTTGCCCCTGGCTTGCTCATAGGAGGCTTGGACCCGGATCTCTGTAAAGCTGCTTTGTGACGACTTTTTGTTGTGAAAAGCGCTATATAAATACAATTTGATTTGATTTGAATTAAATTTTAGTATTAAATAGCTGTTACAAACATTATAATAAATAGCTGAATGGTCTGAAGATATTGCAGATGCTCATATTTCTTCCCTATGTGTTTTTTCTCCATTCAGTTGACTAGAATTTTAAAAGGCTTATATTAGTGATTTGTGCAAAAATATGTATGGTCTTGCTTAATGTAATTATTATACTGTCTAGATAAAGTTTTATACAATTTCTTGTATTGTCAAATACGCTTTTTTTTCAACACAATATATATAGCAGGAAGTTTAAAAAAAAAACAGAAGTCTAAAAAAGTGCAGGAACATATGTTTGCAATCTGGAATAAAGAATACAAAACATAAATTAATTGTTATACTGACACAATTCCCAAAGTTAAAAGTCTGCATATTAAATACCAAACACAATGTTATTTTCAAAACACACACAGCATAGCAAAACTAGCACTAAATGTTAATCCCTATTTACAAGCACAATACTGGAGTTTTCTGTTCTTTTTTAAATGCTGAAGCAGTTACTTTTTGTTCTTGTTTCATCAGAAAATAACTGTCACTCTGTTTAAGGTGGAACAGGAGAACTTTTAACTGGATGCTAGCTAACATTAGCAGATGCTAACATACAAATATTCTGTAAAAAAAATAAAATAAAATAAAATAACAATTAAAATTTAAGCAGTACATTTCTTCGTAGATGTCTTTCAGTAACTGTAAAACATTTATTTAAATTATTTGCAATTTGCTAAGACACATGGAAGACCTTTACATCCTGAGGTAGTGATAGCTTACAACCCGGTCTCACACCTACTCGTGGTATAGTCACATATATAGGAGACTGCAATTCATGCTGAAAATATGCGATATGTCACGAATTGCAGACTACTATATCACGAGTAGGTGTGAGACCGGGTTGTAGCTTAACATTACTGGCTGATGTAACTTTGGTAACTGACAAAGCGACACATTTATGTTATGATTAAAACCAATATTTAACAAAAAATATATTCATTAAGCACATGTAAAATGTTGTATTCTAATCAAATGATATTTAAAAGAGACCGTAGCAAACTGGCTTCAATGGGAAAGCTCCATGGCTGGCGTTGCCAGCTCCCGCACGAGTTATGCACAGGGGCCATGTCTTCATTAATTCAGACTTATTATCCTGGATTTAAGTCCTTTATAGAGTATTTAGTTATTTTTTTATAACGTCTCTTCCTTACACATGTAAACAATCGTACACACACAAAAATGCGTGTATTTGTATAACTAAAAATGTGAGTCTGTAAACAAGTTTTAGTCCCCACACCGAGATTATATCCATCCACACACAGACAAAGAGAGAGTCCACCAGTTTCGCTACACTACACTTTGGTTGGGTTTTTATGTACGGTTTCTAATTCTATATTTTTGTTGTGATATCAGTTATAATTGAATATGTATTTTGTCTTGTTCACCAGTGATATTTTTCAGTTACTGTAGTTAAAACAGCATTTAACTAATCCTTACATATTCATGATAGGATTTACATCACACACTGTAGCTGACACGAAACATAAATCCTTTGTGAACATAGTCCCTACGTTTCATCTGAATTATTCATAACATAGTGAGCGAAGCACTGACCTATGGCTACGTTGAGCCCTACGTGAGCAGTGTGAAGACAGCAATATTAGTAAGCTGATCCCCATAGCAACTGGAAGTTAATTTTTCACAATAAAAAACCTCTGGTGTTTAGTACCTTAAAATTTGTAAACATGCATATTATTATATAACTTCATTCATAACATGCTCTAAAGCTTTTCATAATTTTATATCAAACAAACATCACTATTCTCTCACACTGTGTGTGACACATACTGAGATTTGACATTGATAAATTATGTGCATTCTTTTAATAGCATACTGCTAAACAATACAGTGTCAATACAAACCCATGGTGAAATTAACTTTCCAGATCCTCCTCTTTCTGTAAACATGTATATGTTAAAAGATACATTAAATTACTTATGTTTTATTTAATTATGTGTATCTACTTCTATATATAAATTAAGAGAGGATAAATCTCCTTCAAAATGAAATTGAACAAAAAATTCTAAATTAAAAAAGGGTTTTTTCAGCAGTTCAGTGGTGGTTGAAGTGAGGGGTTTATATATATATATATATATATATATATATATATATATATATATATATATGTGTGTGTGTGTGTGTGCGTGCTTTAAAACGTATTTATATATGTATAATGTTTATACAAAATCTCATAAAAAAAAAAACATGGTCAAATCCAACACGTTTAGAGACCAACGACATTCCATACACCTGGACCCCCATGACTACTGACGAAGAACACTCAGAAAAGTGACACTGAGCCTGCTGTGGGCCAACGCTGTTTTCTGACTGTGACTCTGAGCCGAGTGTAGTCAATTCACAAAAAACATTATAAGAACGCAGTACCAAAGCATGGCTCAATGTTGCATGTAGGTATTTGAGTATACACTAAGTAGGCTACGAGCTTATTGTTTTTAGTCCAATACATTTTATAAACTTGAATTCCTGTTTTTTTTTCTTTCATCTGTTTTAAATTATGCTCTAAACGTGTTGGATTCTCCGTGTTAACACGCAGCGTATAATTTCGTGTTAACACGTTAAGTTTGTGTATTTCGTGAATCATGATGCTTTACTGCCACCTACTGGTGTATGGCGTTATTGCTGAAACAACATAAAGCCTTAACTTACCAAATAACGGAAACAATTCCAGTGTTTAATGTTCTGAACAATGTTTATGAGATTTTGTATAAACATTATACAAACATAATATTTATATAAACATAAATACGTTTAAAAGCGCACACACACATATATATATATATACCCCTCACTTCAACCACCACTGAATTTACTGCTGAAAAAAGCCCTTTAATTCAGATTTTTTTGTTCAATTTAATTTTGAAGGAGATTTATCCTCTCTTAACATATATAAGTACATACACATAATTAAATAACACATGAGTAAATTAATGTATCTTTACACATAGTATACATGTTTACAGAAAGAGGAGGATCTGGAAAGTTAATTTCACTATGGGTTTGTATTGACACTGTATTGTTTAGCAGTATGCTATTAAAAGAATGCACATAATTTATCAATGTGAATGAATTACGCCTCAGTATGTGTCACACACAGTGTGAGTGAATAGTGATGTTTGTTTCTTATAAAATTATGAAAAGCTTTAGAGCATGTTATGAATGAAGTTATATAATAATATGCATGTTTACAAATTTTAAGGTACTAAACAACAGTTTTTTTTTATTGTGAAACATAAACAGCTTACTAGTATTGCTGTCTTCACACTGCTCATGTAGGGCTCAACGTAGCCACAGGTCAGTGCTTAGCTCACTATGTTATGAATAATTCAGATGAAACGTAGGGACTACGTTCACAAAGGATTTATGTTTCGTGTCAGCTACAGGGTGTGATGTAAATCCTATCATGAATATGTAAGTACGCCCGGATTTGAGGCCTCCCATTGGCGAAAACCTTAAGAAGCGTGTAAACGTGTCAATTTTGGTCACGTTATCACGACAAAATTTTACGTGTCAACACGCAAATTTTTAATAACGTGTTAACGAGCATGTGTTCACACGTTTAGAGCCCAACGCTGTTCTATAAGAGACCAACGCCATTCCATACACCTGGACCCCCATGACTGCTGACGAAGTGACACTGAGCATTACATTATCACTCACACTATACAGTGTAAAAAGAAAATTGCTTCAATTGGTAACAAGTAATTCAATTAAGTTTTTTCAATTTATTTTTTTAAGGTTAAACTTAAACAATTAAGTTGGATAAACTTAATTGAATTACTTGTTACCAATTGAAGCAATTCAATTAAGTTGGATCAACTGTTTTCTTTTTACAGTGTACTTAAAATACAGCTTACATTTAAATAATTTTAAAAGTGTTTTTTAGCATGTTATTTTAGTTTTGCAAATAGGAGTCAAATACCTTTACGCTACTCAGAAATTCAACTTGGTTAAAATAATAAATCTACATTGCACAAATGGAATATTTTAAAATTTTATTGTGAAAACCTCACAAACTTAGTTTTTCACAAAAACTTGTGCATTAAACATACTACAGATGCATCCCATCTCCTCCAAAGGCTGCCCTTCTACTCCTGTACAGTTTAAGGAGTTTTGGCACATGTGTCCAGTGCATCATGAAACTGACTCTTCAGGTTGATGGCAGTTATTCTACGAAACTCACTGCATATCTAGAGAGAGAGAGGAGTAAACAATAGAGAATACAGATTATCAGTCATTACGTACAGAGCCTGAACATTTCTAGACAAACACTGATTCAGTTGATAACAGTTATGCAGGGATCCAGACAAAAACCATCCCGTCATCCCAAGGCCAAAAAAATAGCCCACAGGAAAATTGCTCTTTTGGGACGCTTTCGTGACAAATGTTGTGCGCGATAAAACTTGTTGCCTTTAAATAACATTACTGTGGTTGGACAATGCTGTACGCTTCTTGGTTAATAAGTAAATAACTAAAAAAATAAGTAAATAATCCAAACAGCTGATGACTTCGCATTATAACAGTTTTGGAACTGTTCTGGGGAAAAAAAGTTAAGTATCATTTTAGACAAGTAAACTAGATTGGTTCACACTAGGTTTTGCAGTGTGAAACAATCCTACAAAAACTATAAAAAGAAAAATATGCTGAAATGGGCCAGAGTCACAAGTACAGCAAACAAACACTACTCACCTGACTCTCCAAGAACAGTGCTGGCCATCATTCTCGAACCAGACCAACCAGAGGTTCCTGCTCAACAACCTCCTTCCACCGTAAAGAAAATGTTTGGACCCTTTTTATCTATCTCAGCCCTCGTTGCCTTTCTCTCTTCTTCCAAGGAATCCTCACTCAGCCCTGCAGGGCTATATCGCAAACATCTTTATAATCACAAAGATCACATTTGAAGGTAGAACTTTGGTGACATGTAGATAATTTACTGTGACATTTTGAAAAACGACATATCAAGGAACACACACAATTGGAGTGAAAACAGGGCCAGCGTGTACCATGAAATCCATGGCGTACTCTGTGGTGCTTCAACCCAACGTCTGTGTCTTGGCTTGTGAAAGAGCAGATTTTGCACTTCATCTAATGTATCCCTTTTTTCCTTGAAAATGAAAACAATATTAGTGTTAGTATTGTCATTGTACACAATTATAGTTTGTAAATGCAATTACAGAACCACAAACTCTATGTAACGTTATTTAATGTTTTTGTAATTTATTTACACACACACACACATATATTACATTTAGCTAAATGTTTTGAGAAACAGACGATGTTAGGTATAGTGCTAGTGCTGTTAGACACCTACGAACTTCTCAAAAGCAAAACAAAAAACAAATAGTAGGTCTGATTCAGACAATACGGATATTTTTGTATCTTTGACGGCTTAATCTTGTAATAACACCCTGCTGCTTTCATATAAATGATATCAGACTAAAGGAGCGTTGTTGTAGTCAGCATCCTGAATTTTCCGTTCTACCTTAAACAGCTCAACAAACACCGAGGAGGCTCAATATAGCGTTACCTATTCCGGTATTTAAGGTGGAATGGAAAAAAGCCAGCCAACAAGATACATAACATTTTCAAAATAGAACATAAAGAAAGCGCTCAGGCTTGTTACAGCCTGCTTGAGTCTGTTACGTTGGGCATTTGATTAAATGAAACAAACGGCTCATATTCAAACTTTCCATGGCTCAGTCGAGTTGGCAAAGTTAGCTAATATAACAATGCCACGGCAATTTCCCTCACATATTCACGGCTTTAAGATAGTGTTAAAACTAGAAACGTAACTTTAAAATGCTTTGTGAACTATCACTAGTTATTTACCTCAATCTTGAATTTCTCCAAACTTCGAGCCACAACAAAGAGGAATCAACCGTCCTTCGCGCGTATTCCCGAACCTCCCACTGAGCATGCGCATGACTAGAACAGAGCATGCGCAGGTTTATCTTAATCAGCAACTTTTCCAAACAAATCTTCTCAACACATTTTTTATGTTGTGCCTACAGGTTGATCAGAACAATACATTTCGTGTTAGATGAACTATCACACAATTGAGTTCTATTCCCAACTCACTATTTCAATGTATAATCAACTAAATTTGAAGTTAGATTTTTTACAGTGCAGTCTGTTTTTTTTTTTAAGGTTTATTAAATGTTTGGTTATGGTGGGTAGCATACTTACTGTTTTATCCGAGTCACGTCGACCGTCGATGTTCGGAAGAAAAAGCGGGGCGCACCTGTTGTCGGTACCAGAGATCTGCCTCGCGCAAAGCTTACGTAATGACGTCAGACGTAAAGCTGCTTTAAACTTAATTGTTTCACGTAGTCTCAAAGTAAAAAGTTATTTTGAGATAAAATGTGTGACTTTTAAGTTAATTGAACTCATGAAAGTAAGTTGTAGGAACTAAGGCAAAAGAATTAATTGAGGTTAATGTAAATAAGTCTATAATAGGAACTACTGCCCAAATACACTTTTTAGAGTGTACAAATGAGTATGTGCAAGTGTGTAAAGCTCTGATATTTAAGTACCCTTTTCTGAAGGAAAATGAGGGGAATGGATGTGTGAGTTAATTCTAATAGTGAAAATTACTTTATTGTTGTTTTTATACTTGTTCTTGTATAATTCAATTTGGAAACAGGTTATTTTCATTTTAAATGGCTTGGCCTGCTCTAAGTGTGTAGAATTACATGAGGTTTCGTAGTTACGGCTGGTAAAATATAGCGCGGATAAGCCCGTTGCAGTGGGCAGACAAGGTGCACTATATTCTGAAGCAACTTTGCGGTTGTATTTTTGGTTGTACACAAGGGACCAAAACTTGCTATATGTTGCTGAACAGCTTTTGATTTGCTCTACAACATTTCTTGTCGACTTTTCTTAGTAAGATAGGGATATCCAAACTCAGATATTTCTGTAATGGTAATTTTTATATGTCTCTGTTGAAAGAACTTGTCTGCTTGTTTGTCAGTATATTCATTTCTAATCGTCAACAGAGCTCAAAAACTAAGTGTATGTCAGGTCAGCTCGAGGTCAATGCTTTATTAGAACAAACCACATCTTGTATATCAAACTGAGATGTCTCTAAGGAAACTAAGCTTGCAGAAACATCGAGTGATTATCTTATGGTTATGACGTATAAACTACCTATATAAATATCTCTGTGAAAACATCTCCTTTGTCCACATTCACATAGTACTCTCTGCTATTGTATGTTGACCACCTTAAGGTTAAATAAACTACTTTCTGATTCCAAATGCTCTGTTAGATTTCAATTCTTAATACTTGTCCTTATTTTCTCCATCACAATTTCAAAAATACATATCAAATTCAAATGTGTACACAGTGCACATTTTAAAATGCTTGTGACAATGATACATGTGTACGTTGAACGTTTTCAAACCCATGCCTTCTTTTTTGTACAAGACTCTGTGTATAATCAGTAATGTTGGAATTGAAATGTCCAAAATTGGAATAATCTGAAATATGTAACATGGAAAAGGTTAAGTACTAGCTGCCTGAGTACCATTTTCAAATGACCAATCATATGTTGCATTAACTTAATAAAAAATAAATAAAAACTACACTGACATACTACCATCTGGCCACAAATGGGAGTATGTGTCCACAATTCCATTTAGACCTAACAGGTGGTGGTGGGGTCTTAGGTCCGAAAGGCCATTTAGTCGAGAAAATAGCAGTTGCTTACCTCTTCGTAGTACCACACCATCCCAATCCACATATATGATACGCCGCTTGGTGGACCTTATCGGCCTAGCGCGCGGCGCACCCTAGACGATTTTTTTTGCAGAGCCCGGGGTCGGGTCCTGGGCACACGTGGTGGGAGCTAAAAATCCTCAAAGTTTGGGCCTTTTACCCGCAATTCTGCATCAATCCACCAGGTGGCTCCCGGAACGTCTCGATTCCAATATATTCCATTACAGGCAAATATATTGGGATTGGGATGGCGTATATATTTATCATTCGTTGAAGTGTTTTGTAATGTTTTTAATACTTTTAACATGCCCAACATCCATAGACATTAACATTTTAAAGTGTTGGCTACTTTGATAAGGCAACACAAACGTCCTTTCACAAAGTTTCCAACTATCTTTGATATATTTATAATGCCAGTAAACCGACAAACACGTAACCACAGTGAGCCAGCCTGCCCTTCTGAAACTCTTGTCCGAACGCCTTACTTTCAAATTTTCAAGTTACCTAACGTTACTGCTGCATTACTTAAGGTGGAAGCGAAAAATGTAAAAGCTTCTGAGCGAACACCAGTCAGAATCCGAATGTTAAACAATACACCTGCATATAGTCAGCACAAAAAGATTGCTCACACATTAAAATCATGCCCAAGATAATGGAACGATGACGTTCAGAAGTAAGTTATAATCCAGCGTCAGGTAATTTAATGTGGAAGCGAAGAGTTGCAATAGAGCTTCTGGGCAACTTCAATGTTAAGAATCAGTAGTTTAAAATTATACAAGCACATACAGGTGCTGGTCATAAAATTTGAATGTATGCAAGACATGGGTTTCAGCTGTCATGTTCCTTATGCCAAGCCACTCTTGAACAAGAGACAGCGTCAGGAAAAAGGACTGGACTGCTCCTGAGTGGTCCAAAGTTATGTTCCCTGATTAAAGTAAATTAGATTAGATTAGATTCGACTTTATTGTCATTGTGCAGAGTACAAGTACAGGGCCAATGAAATGTAGTTAGCATCTAACCAGAAGTGCAATATATTACATTATTTACATAAAGTGCAGTAGTGATATTATAGTGATTTTCGTGCCCTGCCCAGGCAGCGTTTATGGTAGATGTCCTCGAAGGAACTTGAAACTGGACACCTGATCCACTGCAGTTCCGTTGATGTAAATGGGGGCGTGAGCTTGATTCCTAGTCCGTCTGAAGTCCATGATGATCGCCTTTGTTTTGAGCATGTTTAGTACTAGGTTATTGTTTTGGCACCACAAGGACAGATGCTGTACTTCATCCCGGTAGGGCGTTTCATTATTGTCTGTAATCAAGCCTATCACCATGGTGTCATCTGCGAATTTGACTATGGTGTTTGAACCATAGGCAGGTACACAGTCATGGGTGAAGAGAGAGTACAGAATCGGGCTAAGAACACAACCTTGTGGAACGCCAGTGTTCAAGGTGATGGTTGATGAATGAAGGTTGCCTAATCTAACAGATTGGGGTCTGTTAGACAGGAAGTCTAAAATCCAGTGGCAGAGTGATGTGCTGATACCCAGATGGTTGAGTTTGGATATCAGCATAGACGGAATCACTGTGTTGAATGCAGAACTAAAATCGATGAACAGCATACTCACCTATGAGTTTTGACAGTCCAGTTGGGTTAGTGCCGTGTGTAGTGCTGTTGAGATAGCGTCCTCGGTGGATCTGTTGCTACGATAAGCAAACTGGTGTGGGTCCAGCGTAGCAGGCAGGCAGGATTTCAAGTGAGAAAGAACTAGTCTTTTAAAGCACTTGGAAATTATTGGGGTGAGTGCTACAGGTCGAAAGTCATTAAAGTCTGAAGCAGTAGAATGCCTAGGCACAGGCACAATGATGGCTGACTTAAAGATAGATGGTACAGCTGCCTGGGCAAGCGAAACATTAAAGATGTGAGCGAAGACACCCGCAAGTTCCACAGCACAAGCTCTTAGCACACGGCCAGGTACACCATCAGGGCCAGCTGCCTTCCGTGCATTCACTCTGCTCAGCATGCGACTGACATCCGAAGTGGAAAGTACAAGTGGGTTGTCGTCGGTGGAAGATTTATTGAAGATATCAATATCATCTGGTCGAAACGAGCGTAGAAGTTGTTCAGCTCATCAGGGACTGAAGCACTGTTGGTAGATGGAACAAAGCTAGTTGGTTTATAGTCAGTCAGGGCGTGTATTCCCTGCCACATACGCCGAGGGTCAGAGGAGGTAAAGTGCTCCTCAATCCGGCGTTTGTAGCAGTGCTTGGCTATAGCTATTAGTCTCTTCATATTGCCAGCAACCCCAGTGGGCGGTACAGAGGACTCTTGTACCCTGAGCGCTTGTTGATTTGTTTCAGGACAGAGTTAGTGTAGGTGTCCAAGTGGATGTGTGAGACTGTGGTGGCTCGGGCAGCATACTCACTCCAGTCGGTGTGCTGGAACTGTTGCTGAAGGAAGGAGTCAGCCCCATCCATCCAGATCTTTACAGTTCTGGTTGAAGGCTTAATCCTATGCATGACTGCAGTGTATTTGGGAAGCAGGAACAAAGAAAGATAATCGGACAGTCCAAGATGGGGGAGGGGTGTTGTTTTGAAGCTGGTTAAAGTCAAACCGATGCTGAATCCGGTGTTTGTGCGGTGAATGTTAATTTCCAAAAGTGTCTGTCTGTCGTAACTGTAGTTCGCAAGAGTTATTTGCGCAAGAAAACTGGAGATAGCTAAGTACAGAAGTATAACATCACTAAAACCGGTAAGACGCTGAGCCTCGCAGTGTGATCGCGATGCCATCTTGGTCCTGGGAGACCAAGGACCATTTCCTATGGAAATCAAGGTCCCAGAATCTGGAGGAAGAGAGGAGAGGCACAGAATCCACGTTGCTCGAGGTACCCTGCAAAGTTTCCACAGTCAGTGGCAGTTTGGGGTCCCATGTCATCTGATGGTGTGGGTCCACTGTATTTTCTGAGGTCCAAGGTCAACGCAGCCGCCTACCAGGGAGATTTAGATTACTTTATGCTTCCTTATGCCTCCAAGCGAGGTGGGTTAGTGCAGTGTGTAGTGCTGTTGAGATAGCGTCCTCGGTGGATCTGTTGCTACGATAAGCAAACTGGTGTGGGTCCAGCGTAGCAGGCAGGCAGGATTTCAAGTGAGAAAGAACTAGTCTTTTAAAGCACTTGGAAATTATTGGGGTGAGTGAGGCACAAGCACAACGATGGCTGACTTAAAGATAGATGGTACAGCTACCTGGGCAAGCGAAACATTAAAGATGTGAGTGAAGACACCCGCAAGTTCCACATCACAAGCTCTTAGCACCCGGCCAGGTACACCATCAGGGCCAGCTACCTTCCATGCATTCACTCTGCTCAGCATGCGACTGACGTCCGAAGTGGAAAGTACAAGCTCGCACAAATCACTCAGAGAGAGCGGGCAGCATGCACAAAACACTCAGAGAGAGCGCGCAGTTTGCACAAAACACTCAGAGAGCGCGCAGATTGCACAAAACACTCAGCGAAAGCGCGCAGCACGCACAAAACCCTCAGCGAGAGCGCGCAGTTTGCACAAAACACACAGAGAGAGCGCAAAGCTCGCAAAAAAAAACTCAGAGAGAGCGCGCAGTTCGCACAAAACACTCATAGAGAGCGCGCAGTTTGCACAAAACACTCAGAGAGAGCGCGCAGCACTCACAAAATTTCTGTTGAAGCCATAGCATAACTCAATGGTGAGTCAAAAGCGGCAGAGGTTACTTTTTTTTAAAAAAACCGTGACCCAGGCAAAGCTCCATATTTGTAACGGCAAATGCAAAGCTGGTTAAGGCATAACTTTGTTGGGGTTAACCTTTTGTCTGAAGTGTCTTACATAACTTCAAGTCTTGTGTGAATGTGTTCACCGGAAAAATACTCCAACAGCGCTCCGTATAACATGGATAAAACAATTATTTACAACACATACCAAGTCGACGTTAACAGAGCACGTTTTATAAATAATATAGAAGACACGGGTTAGCCTTTTTTTTGTAAGCACAGGGCTGACATTTTATGAAACACACTTTACCTTGTGTGAGCACTATATCTACAATGTTTGAATCCATTTTTAAAAAAGGTTCTTCTTTTTTGCAGCTTGAACACAACTAAATCAGATGCAGTGGGCATGTAAATTTTGCAAATTTGTGTATGAAAGAAAGGGCAACTGCTTAGACATTACAGATACAGAAACATGGTGGTTACAGCCACCAGTGAAACGCATGTTGGAGCGCTGGCCAGCCCTTTTCAGAAAGCAGCAGGTATGGTAACAAATATGTAATTTATGTAAAATAAAACATACAATCATATTAACATGAACATATTACTTCTACAAGAGTAAATGTATTTTAATTTGTGTAATCTGTTAATGTGGTACAAATCGAATTATGGCTCTATGTGTGCTGTGTTTTTCCTAAAGGTTTTTGCTGAGTTCACAAGGGTGGCAAGTAAAGATCTTGAACAAGACTTTTTTGAGGCCTTGGACAGTCACACCCCACGATTCCTTGAGATCTTTAAATCCAGGAAAGGAATTATTGGCAGTACACTTGCAGACATTGTTGCCCAAGTTGAAATTAAGGTAAGGAATCTTTTTATTACAATTTGGAATGTTACTTTTATAAGAGTGATCCAGTCACCTCCTTAATGGAACACTAGATAATATTTTTTACCTTAATTTTTTAGCTTAATTACAGCTTAAAAATCATTGTGATGCTCCACTGATCTTAGCTAGTGTTCCTTTAAGGTTGGTTAGTTTTCCTGTAGACTTGTCATCATCAACTAATTCCAAACATGAGAACCAACATTTATTTGCCATGGAGCTGCACTATTTCCCGAAAACTATTAAAGACAAATCAGTTATTTTTGTGCTGTGTAATGTTTCTTTCATTTTTAATGGTTCTTTCTAAAACCATGGAGCCCAAAGACAGACAAGTTAAACAAAACAGCACAAACACCCAATAATATTTTTTTTAGCAGATGAATCCTGTTTTAATGGGATGGTAACATATATTATAGAACACAGACACCTATGTGTTTTAACTTATAATTTATCACACATTTGTCTCATGTTTATTTTTAGATATTTTGGTTTGTTTTTTCTTAACTTGTAGATCCAGGATATTACAGCAATGTGGACTGCTGTCCTTCGTTGTCTTCCAGGTTTATCTTGGAGATTAGGCAGTGAGTACTTCAAGGTCTGTTTTGTAAGTATTACATCAAATTGTATAATTAAAATTTACTTAGTGAAGACATGAAGGTTTTGCAATAATATATTTTTTCATTATATTTACCTTTTGTCTGCAGGATTCAGATACCATCACAGATTTCATTCAGGTTCCTGATGGGTTATTGACTGTTATACCTGAAGACAGCCAGCAACCAGGTCCAAATGCCATACACTTTGAGCCATCTAGCATTAATATCATACTGGAAGGTAACGTTATGGAGAACATTGAAAACCATGCTCAAGCTATTTGCCTGACATTTGAACTACTATAAAACCTTCATTTGGACTATCCCAAAAGACTGGAGAACACATTTGACTTGCTAAACCTGGGAGTAGGCAATCTGAGCCCAAAATAATTTAAGGGATTTCTAAGTTTCGATGGACCCAGCTTTACCCTCTTATTGATGTTAGGCTCTCATTTATATGGTTTGCACTTGCAAAATGTTCTTGTGTTGTTCATAATGTGTCAAAGCACTTAAATTTATTGTGCAAAACTTTAGCTTGGTTAAGTGCATTAAACATTATTGTACATTTTTGTTTATTACACAGACTGTGCCATTTGAGTCATTCAAGAATAAAGATTACTGGAGGTTTTCTTTTAAAAAATATTTTTAATTGACTTAAATGTGGAATTAATTTTATTTTTGGGTAACTTTATGTATTTAGATAGGCTGATGTGCTCTGTGATGTAATGGAATTTGATTAAAATAAACCAGAAGTACTACTGAATAATAGTTCTTTGTTGTGCTTACTTTATTTTTCTAAGGCAATCGGTTTCCTAAATTCTATTAAGTAAACAGGACTCTTGTGGAATTATGTTAACTTGGGTAACATAAGTTGGCAGTACTTAAAAATGGCAACTTACATCTATGTACTACTTAATGTCAGAACAACTCATATCAATTAAGTAAATACAGTTGCGTTTTAAGTACACTTAAATGATAGACGTTAAGTTAACATAACTTCAAAATAATAGTTATATTTACTTAACTATTTCAAGGCAACCGGATTCCTAAATTCCTTTAAGTAAGATCAACTTATCACATTTTACAGTGCAAAGAAAAACCTCAGCGAGAGCCCGCAGGACGTACAAAACACTCAGCGAGAGGGTGCAGCACGCACAAAACCCTCAGCGAGAGCGCGCAGCACGCACAAAACACACAGAGAGAGAGCGCAGTTTGCACAAAATACTCAGAGAGACCGCAAAGCTCGCAAAAAAAACCTAAGAGAGATAGCGCAGTCCGCACAAAACACTCAGCGAGAGCCAGCAGTTTGCACAAAACACTCAGATCGCAAAGCTCGCAAGAAAAACCTCAGACAGATCGCACAGCACGCACAAGATACTCAGAGAGATCGCAAAGCAAAAAAAACCTCAGAGAGAGCGCACAGTTTGCACAAAACACACAGAGAGATCGCAAAGCTCGCAAACAAACACAGAGATCGCAAAGCTCACAAAAAAACCTCAGAGAGATCGCGCAGCACCCACAAAACACTCAGAGAGATCGCAAAGCTCACAAAAAAACCTCAGACAGATCGCGCAGCACCCACAAAACACTCAGAGAGATCACAAAGCTCGCAAGAAAAGCCTCAGAGAGATCGAGCAGCACGCAAAAAACACTCAGAGAGATTGCAAAGCTCATAAAAAAAACCTCAGAGAGATCGCGCAGCATGCACAAAACACACAGAGAGATCACAAAGCTCACAAAAAAAAAACATCAGAGAGATGGCGCAGCACGCACAAAACACACAGAGAGATCGCAAAGCTCACAAGAAAACCTCAGAGAGAGAGCGCAGCCCGCACAAAACACTCAGAGAGATCGCAAAGCTCACAAAAAAACCTCAGAGAGATCGCAAAGCTCGCAAGAAAAACCTCAGAGAGATCGCAAAGCTCACAAAAAAAACTCAGACAGATCGCGCAGCACGCACAAAACACACAGAGATCGCAAAGCTCGCAAAAAAACCTCAGAGAGATCGCAAAGCTCGCAAGAAACGCCTCAGACAGATCGCGCAGCACCCACAAAACACTCAGAGAGATCACAAAGCTCGCAAGAAAAGCCTCAGAGAGATCGAGCAGCACGCAAAAAACACTCAGAGAGATCGCAAAGCTCATAAAAAAAACCTCAGAGAGATCGCGCAGCATGCACAAAACACACAGAGAGATCACAAAGCTCACAAAAAAAAAAACATCAGAGAGATGGCGCAGCACGCACAAAACACACAGAGAGATCGCAAAGCTCACAAGAAAACCTCAGAGAGAGCGCGCAGCCCGCACAAAACACTCAGAGAGATCGCAAAGCTCACAAAAAAACCTCAGAGAGATCGCAAAGCTCACAAAAAAACCTCAGAGAGATCGCAAAGCTCGCAAGAAAAACCTCAGAGAGATTGCGCAGCATGCACAAAACCCACAGAGAGATCGCAAAGCTCACAAAAAAAACTCAGAGAGAGCGCGCAGCACGCACAAGATACTCAGAGATCGCAAAGCTCACAAAAAAAAACCTCAGACAGATCGCGCAGCACGCACAAAACACACAGAGAGATCGCAAAGCTCACAAGAAAAGCCTCAGAGAGATTGCAAAGCTCACAAAAAAACCTCAGAGAGAGCGCGCAGCCCGCACAAAACACTCAGAGAGATCGCAAAGCTCACAAAAAAACCTCAGAGAGATCGCAAAGCTCGCAAGAAAAACCTCAGAGAGATCGCAAAGCTCGCAAGAAAAATCTCAGACAGATCGCGCAGCATGCACAAAACACACAGAGAGATCGCAAAGCTCATAAGAAAAGCCTCAGAGAGATCGCAAAGCTCACAAAAAAACCTCAGAGAGATCGCAAAGCTCGCAAGAAAAACCTCAGACAGATCGCGCAGCACGCACAAAACACACAGAGATCGCAAAGCTCGCAAAAAAACCTCAGAGAGATCGCAAAGCTCGCAAGAAAAGCCTCAGAGAGATCGAGCAGCACGCAAAAAACACTCAGAGAGATCGCAAAGCTCATAAAAAAAACCTCAGAGAGATCGCGCAGCATGCACAAAACACACAGAGAGATCACAAAGCTCACAAAAAAAAAAACATCAGAGAGATGGCGCAGCACGCACAAAACACACAGAGAGATCGCAAAGCTCACAAGAAAACCTCAGAGAGAGCGCGCAGCCCGCACAAAACACACAGAGAGATCGCAAAGCTCACAAAAAAACCTCAGAGAGATCGCAAAGCTCGCAAGAAAAACCTCAGAGAGATCGCAAAGCTCGAAAGAAAAACCTCAGACAGATCGCGCAGCATGCACAAAACACACAGAGAGATCGCAAAGCTCACAAGAAAAGCCTCAGAGAGATCGCAAAGCTCACAAAAAAACCTCAGAGAGATCGCAAAGCTCGCAAGAAAAACCTCAGAGAGATTGCGCAGCATGCACAAAACCCACAGAGAGATCGCAAAGCTCACAAAAAAAACTCAGAGAGAGCGCGCAGCACGCACAAGATACTCAGAGATCGCAAAGCTCACAAAAAAAAACCTCAGACAGATCGCGCAGCACGCACAAAACACACAGAGAGATCGCAAAGCTCACAAGAAAAGCCTCAGAGAGATCGCAAAGCTCACAAAAAAACCTCAGAGAGATCGCGCAGCACGCACAAAACACACAGAGAGATCGCAAAGCTCACAAAAAAAACCTCAGACAGATCGAGCAGCATGCACAAAACACACAGAGAGATCGCAAAGCTCACAAAAAAACCTCAGAGAGATCGCGCAGCATGCACAAAACACACAGAGAGATCGCAAAGCTCACAAAAAAACCTCAGAGAGATCGCGCAGCACCCACAAAACACTCAGAGAGATCGCAAAGCTCGCAAGAAAAGCCTCAGAGAGATCGAGCAGCACCCACAAAACACTCAGAGAGATCGCAAATCTCATAAAAAAAACCTCAGAGAGATCGCGCAGCATGCACAAAACACACAGAGAGATCGCAAAGCTCACAAAAAAAACCTCAGACAGATCGAGCAGCATGCACAAAACACACAGAGAGATCGCAAAGCTCACAAAAAAAACCTCAGACAGATCGCGCAGCATGCACAAAACACACAGAGAGATCGCAAAGCTCACAAGAAAAGCCTCAGAGAGATCGCAAAGCTCACAAAAAAACCTCAGAGAGAGCGCGCAGCCCACACAAAACACTCAGAGAGATCGCAAAGCTCACAAAAAAACCTCAGAGAGATCGCAAAGCTCGCAAGAAAAACCTCAGAGAGATCGCAAAGCTCGCAAGAAAAATCTCAGACAGATCGCGCAGCATGCACAAAACACACAGAGAGATCGCAAAGCTCATAAGAAAAGCCTCAGAGAGATCGCAAAGCTCACAAAAAAACCTCAGACAGATCGCGCAGCATGCACAAAACCCACAGAGAGATCGCAAAGCTCACAAAAAAAAAATCAGAGAGAGCGCGCAGCACGCACAAGATACTCAGAGATCGCAAAGCTCACAAAAAAAAACCTCAGATTCGCAAAGCTCACAAAAAAAACCTCAGACAGATCGCGCAGCACGCACAAAACACACAGAGAGATCGCAAAGCTCACAAAAAAAAACTCAGACAGATCGCGCAGCACCCACAAAACACTCAGAGAGATCGCAAAGCTCGCAAGAAAAGCCTAAGAGAGATCGAGCAGCACCCACAAAACACTCAGAGAGATCGCAAATCTCATAAAAAAAACCTCAGAGAGATCGCGCAGCATGCACAAAACACACAGAGAGATCGCAAAGCTCACAAAAAAAACCTCAGACAGATCGCGCAGCACCCACAAAACACTCAGAGAGATCGCAAAGCTCGCAAGAAAAACCTCAGACAGATCGCGCAGCATGCACAAAACACACAGAGAGATCGCAAAGCTCACAAGAAAAGCCTCAGAGAGATCGCAAAGCTCACAAAAAAACCTCAGAGAGATCGCAAAGCTCGCAAGAAAAACCTCAGAGAGATCGCGCAGCATGCACAAAACCCACAGAGAGATCGCAAAGCTCACAAAAAAAACTCAGAGAGAGCGCGCAGCACGCACAAGATACTCAGAGAGATCGCAAAGCTCGCAAAAAAAACCTCAGACAGATCGAGCAGCATGCACAAAACACACAGAGAGATCGCAAAGCTCACAAAAAAAACCTCAGACAGATCGCGCAGCATGCACAAAACACAGAGAGATCGCAAAGCTCGCAAAAGAACCTCAGAGAGATCGCAAAGCTCGCAAGAAACGCCTCAGAGAGATCGCGCAGCACGCACAAAACACACAGAGAGATTGCAAAGCTCGCAAAAAAACACTCAGAGAGATCGCAAAGCTCACAAGAAAACCTCAGAGAGATCTCGCAGCACGCACAAAACACACAGAGAGATCGCAAAGCTCACAAAAAAAACCTCAGACAGATCGCGCAGCACGCACAAAACACACAGAGAGATCGCAAAGCACGCAAAAAAACACTCAGAGAGATCGCAAAGCTCACAAAAAAACCTCAGACAGATCGCGCAGCACCCACAAAACACTCAGAGAGATCGCAAAGCTCGCAAGAAAAGCCTCAGAGAGATCGAACATCACGCAAAAAACACACAGAGAGATCGCAAAGCTCACAAAAAAAACCTCAGACAGATCGCGCAGCACCCACAAAACACACAGAGAGATCACAAAGCTCACAAAAAAAACATCAGAGAGATGGCGCAGCATGCACAAAACACACAGAGAGATTGCAAAGCTCACAAAGAAAAAAACATCAGAGAGATGGCGCAGCACGCACAAAACACTCAGAGAGATCGCAAAGCTCACAAAAAAAAAAATATCAGAGAGATGGCGCAGCACGCACAAAACACACAGAGAGATCGCAAAGCTCACAAAAAAACCTCAGAGAGATCGCAAAGCTCGCAAGAAAAACCTCAGAGAGATCGCAAAGCTCGCAAGAAAAACCTCAGACAGATCGCGCAGCATGCACAAAACACACAGAGAGATCGCAAAGCTCACAAGAAAAGCCTCAGAGAGATCGCAAAGCTCACAAAAAAACCTCAGAGAGATCGCGCAGCCCGCACAAAACACTCAGAGAGATCGCAAAGCTCACAAAAAAACCTCAGAGAGATCGCAAAGCTCGCAAGAAAAACCTCAGAGAGATCGCGCAGCACGCACAAAAGACACAGAGAGATCGCAAAGCTCGCAAAAAAACACTCAGAGAGATCGCAAAGCTCACAAAAAAACCTCAGACAGATCGCGCAGCACCCACAAAACACTCAGAGAGATCGCAAGAAAAGCCTCAGAGAGATCGAACATCACGCAAAAAACACTCAGAGAGATCGCAAAGCTCACAAAAAAAAAACATCAGAGAGATGGCGCAGCACGCACAAAACACTCAGAGAGATCGCAAAGCTCACAAGAAAACCTCAGAGAGATCTCGCAGCACGCACAAAACACACAGAGAGATCGCAAAGCTCACAAAAAAAACCTCAGACAGATCGCGCAGCACGCACAAAACACACAGAGAGATCACAAAGCTCACAAAAAAAACATCAGAGAGATGGCGCAGCATGCACAAAACACACAGAGAGATTGCAAAGCTCACAAAAAAAAAGAAACATCAGAGAGATGGCGCAGCACGCACAAAACACTCAGAGAGATCGCAAAGCTCACAAAAAAAAAAACATCAGAGAGATGGCGCAGCACGCACAAAACACACAGAGAGATTGCAAAGCTCACAAGAAAAGCCTCAGAGAGATCGCAAAGCTCACAAAAAAACCTCAGAGAGATCGCAAAGCTCGCAACAAAAACCTCAGAGAGATCGCAAAGCTCGCAAGAAAAACCTCAGACAGATCGCGCAGCATGCACAAAACACACAGAGAGATCGCAAAGCTCACAAGAAAAGCCTCAGAGAGATCGCAAAGCTCACAAAAAAACCTCAGAGAGATCGCGCAGCATGCACAAAACCCACAGAGAGATCGCAAAGCTCACAAAAAAAACTCAGAGAGAGCGCGCAGCACGCACAAAACACTCAGAGAGATCGCAAAGCTCGCAAAAAAAACCTCAGACAGATCGCGCAGCACGCACAATACATTCAGAGAGATCGCAAAGCTCGCAAAAAAAACCTCAGACAGATCGCGCAGCATGCACAAAACCCTCAGAGAGATCGCAAAGCTCACAAAAAAAACCTCAGACAGATCGCGCAGCATGCACAAAACCCACAGAGAGATCGCAAAGCTCACAAAAAAAAACCTCAGACAGATCGCGCAGCACGCACAAAACACTCAGAGAGATCGCAAAGCTCGCAAGAAAAGCCTCAGACAGATCGCGCAGCACGCACAAAACACACAGAGAGATCGCAAAGCTCACAAAAAAACACAGAGATCGCAAACCTCACAAAAAAAACCTCAGAGAGATGGCGCAGCATGCACAAGACACTCAGAGAGATCGCAAAGCTCCCAAGAAATATGTCAGAGAGATCGCGCAGGGCGAACAAAACACCTAGAGAGATCGCAAAGCTCGCAAGAAAAAAAAAAAACCTCAGAGAGATCGCAAAGCACGCAAAAAAAGACAGAGAGATCGCAAAGCTCACAATAAAACCTCAGATAGATGGCGCAGTGCGCACAAGACACTCAGAGATCGCAAAGCAAAAAAACCTCAGACAGATAACGCAGCACGCACAAAACACACAGAGAGATCGCAAAGCTCACAAAAAAAACCTCAGACAGATCGCGCAGCACGCACAAAACACACAGAGAAATCGCAAAGCTCGCAAAGCTCACAAAAAAAACCTCAGACAGATCGCGCAGCACGCACAAAACACACAGAGAGATCTCAAAGCTCACAAAAAAAACATCAGAGAGATGGCGCAGCATGCACAAAACACACAGAGAGAGCGCGCAGCACGCACAAGATACTCAGAGAGATCGCAAAGCAAAAAAAACCTCAGAGAGAGCACACAGTTTGCACAAAACACACAGAGAGATCGCGCAGCACGCACAAAACACACAGAGAGATCGCAAAGCTCACAAAAAAACCTCAGAAAGATCGCAAAGCTCGCAAGAAACGCCTCAGACAGATCGCGCAGCATGCACAAAACACACAGAGAGATCACAAAGCTCACAAAAAAAAACATCAGAGAGATAGAGAAATCGCAAAGCTCACAAGAAAACCTCAGAGAGAGCGCGCAGCCCGCACAAAACACACAGAGAGATCACAAAGCTCACAAAAAAAAACATCAGAGAGATAGAGAGATCGCAAAGCTCACAAAAAAACCTCAGAGAGATCGCAAAGCTCGCAAGAAAAACCTCAGAGAGATCGCAAAGCTCGCAAGAAAAACCTCAGACAGATCGCGCAGCATGCACAAAACACACAGAAAGATCGCAAAGCTCACAAGAAAAGCCTCAGAGAGATCGCAAAGCTCACAAAAAAACCTCAGAGAGATCGCAAAGCTCGCAAGAAAAACCTCAGAGAGATCGCGCAGCATGCACAAAACCCACAGAGAGATCGCAAAGCTCACAAAAAAAACTCAGAGAGAGCGTGCAGCACGCACAAGATACTCAGAGATCGCAAAGCTCACAAAAAAAAACCTCAGACAGATCGCGCAGCACGCACAAAACACACAGAGAGATCGCAAAGCTCACAAGAAAAGCCTCAGAGAGATCGCAAAGCTCACAAAAAAACCTCAGAGAGAGCGCGCAGCCCGCACAAAACACTCAGAGAGATCGCAAAGCTCACAAAAAAACCTCAGAGAGATCGCAAAGCTCGCAAGAAAAACCTCAGAGAGATCGCAAAGCTCGCAAGAAAAACCTCAGACAGATCGCGCAGCATGCACAAAACACACAGAGAGATCGCAAAGCTCACAAGAAAAGCCTCAGAGAGATCGCAAAGCTCACAAAAAAACCTCAGAGAGATCGCAAAGCTCGCAAGAAAAACCTCAGAGAGATCGCGCAGCTCGCAAGAAAAACCTCAGAGAGATCGCGCAGCATGCACAAAACCCACAGAGAGATCGCAAAGCTCACAAAAAAAACTCAGAGAGAGCGCGCAGCACACACAAGATACTCAGAGATCGCAAAGCTCACAAAAAAAAACCTCAGACAGATCGCGCAGCACGCACAAAACACTCAGAGAGATCGCAAAGCTCGCAAAAAAAACCTCAGACAAATCGCGCAGCACGCACAAAACACACAGAGAGATCGCAAAGCTCACAAAAAAAACCTCAGACAGATCGCGCAGCACGCACAAAACACACAGAGAGATCACAAAGCTCACAAAAAAAACATCAGAGAGATGGCGCAGCATGCACAAAACACACAGAGATCGCAAAGCTCACAAAAAAAAACCTCAGACAGATCACGCAGCATGCACAATACATTCAGAGAGATCGCAAAGCTCACAAAAAAAACATCAGAGAGATGGCGCAGCATGCACAAAACACACAGAGATCGCAAAGCTCACAAAAAAAAACCTCAGACAGATCACGCAGCATGCACAATACATTCAGAGAGATCGCAAAGCTCACAAAAAAAAACTCAGACAGATCACGCAGCACGCACAAAACACACAGAGAGATCGCAAAGCTCGCAAAAGAACCTCAGAGAGATCGCAAAGCTCGCAAGAAACGCCTCAGAGAGATCGCGCAGCACGCACAAAACACACAGAGAGATCGCAAAGCTCGCAAAAAAACACAGAGATCGCAAAGCTCACAAAAAAACATCAGAGAGATGGCGCAGCACGCACAAAACACTCAGAGAGATCGCAAAGCTCACAAGAAAAGCCTCAGAGAGATCGAACAGCACGCACAAAACACACAGAGAGATTGCAAAGCTCACAAGAAAAGCCTCAGAGAGTACGCAAAGCTCACAAAAAAACCTCAGAGAGAGCGCGCAGCATGCACAAAACACACAGAGAGATCGCAAAGCTCACAAGAAAAGCCTCAGAAAGATCGCAAAGCTCACAAAAAAAAACTCAGACAGATCGAGCAGCATGCACAAAACACACAGAGAGATTGCAAAGCTCACAAAAAAAAACCTCAGACAGATCGCGCAGCACGCACAAAACACACAGAGAGATCGCAAAGCTCACAAAAAAAAACTCAGATAGATCGCGCAGCACGCACAAAACACACAGAGATCGCAAAGCTCGCAAAAAAACCTCAGAGAGATCGCAAAGCTCGCAAGAAACGCCTCAGACAGATCGCGCAGCACCCACAAAACACTCAGAGAGATCGCAAAGCTCACAAAAAAACCTCAGACAGATCGCGCAGCACCCACAAAACACTCAGAGAGATCGCAAAGCTCGCAAGAAAAGCCTCAGAGAGATCGAGCAGCACCCACAAAACACTCAGAGAGATCGCAAATCTCATAAAAAAAACCTCAGAGAGATCGCGCAGCATGCACAAAACACACAGAGAGATCACAAAGCTCACAAAAAAAAAACATCAGAGAGATGGCGCAGCATGCACAAAACACACAGAGAGATCGCAAAGCTCACAAGAAAACCTCAGAGAGAGCGCGCAGCCCGCACAAAACACTCAGAGAGATCGCAAAGCTCACAAGAAAAGCATCAGAGAGATCGCAAAGCTCACAAAAAAACCTCAGAGAGAGCGCGCAGCCCGCACAAAACACTCAGAGAGATCGCAAAGCTCACAAAAAAACCTCAGAGAGATCGCAAAGCTCGCAAGAAAAACCTCAGAGAGATCGCAAAGCTCGCAAGAAAAACCTCAGACAGATCGCGCAGCATGCACAAAACACACAGAGAGATCGCAAAGCTCACAAGAAAAGCCTCAGAGAGATCGCAAAGCTCACAAAAAAACCTCAGAGAGATCGCAAAGCTCGCAAGAAATACCTCAGACAAATCGCGCAGCATGCACAAAACCCTCAGAGAGATCGCAAAGCTCACAAAAAAAAACTCAGACAGATCGAGCAGCATGCACAAAACACACAGAGAGATCGCAAAGCTCACAAAAAAAACCTCAGACAGATCGCGCAGCACGCACAAAACACACAGAGAGGTCGCAAATCTCACAAAAAAAACATCAGAGAGATGGCGCAGCATGCACAAAACACACAGAGATCGCAAAGCTCACAAAAAAACCTCAGAAAGATCGCAAAGCTCGCAAGAAACGCCTCAGACAGATCGCGCAGCATGCACAAAACACACAGAGAGATCACAAAGCTCACAAAAAAAAACATCAGAGAGATAGAGAGATCGCAAAGCTCACAAGAAAACCTCAGAGAGAGCGCGCAGCCCGCACAAAACACACAGAGAGATCACAAAGCTCACAAAAAAAAAACATCAGAGAGATAGAGAGATCGCAAAGCTCACAAAAAAACCTCAGAGAGATCGCAAAGCTCGCAAGAAAAACCTCAGAGAGATCGCAAAGCTCGCAAGAAAAACCTCAGACAGATCGCGCAGCATGCACAAAACACACAGAAAGATCGCAAAGCTCACAAGAAAAGCCTCAGAGAGATCGCAAAGCTCACAAAAAAACCTCAGAGAGATCGCAAAGCTCGCAAGAAAAACCTCAGAGAGATCGCGCAGCATGCACAAAACCCACAGAGAGATCGCAAAGCTCACAAAAAAAACTCAGAGAGAGCGCGCAGCACGCACAAGATACTCAGAGATCGCAAAGCTCACAAAAAAAAACCTCAGACAGATCGCGCAGCATGCACAAAACACACAGAGAGATCGCAAAGCTCACAAGAAAAGCCTCAGAGAGATCGCAAAGCTCACAAAAAAACCTCAGAGAGAGCGCGCAGCCCGCACAAAACACTCAGAGAGATCGCAAAGCTCACAAAAAAACCTCAGAGAGATCGCAAAGCTCGCAAGAAAAGCCTCAGAGAGATCTCGCAGCACGCACAAAACACACAGAGAGATCGCAAAGCTCACAAAAAAAACCTCAGACAGATCGCCCAGCATGCACAAAACACACAGAGAGATCGCAAATCTCGCAAGAAAAGCCTCAGAGAGATCTCGCAGCATGCACAAAACACACAGAGAGATCGCAAAGCTCACAAAAAAAACATCAGAGAGATGGCGCAGCATGCACAAAACACACAGAGATCGCAAAGCTCACAAAAAAAAACCTCAGACAGATCACGCAGCATGCACAATACATTCAGAGAGATCGCAAAGCTCACAAAAAAAAACTCAGACAGATCACGCAGCATGCACAAAACACACAGAGAGATCGCAAAGCTCGCAAGAAAAGCCTCAGAGAGATCGCGCAGCACGCACAAAACACACAGAGAGATCGCAAAGCTCGCAAAAGAACCTCAGAGAGATCGCAAAGCTCGCAAGAAACGCCTCAGAGAGATCGCAAAGCTCGCAAGAAAAACCTCAGAGAGATCGCGCAGCATGCACAAAACCCACAGAGAGATCGCAAAGCTCACAAAAAAAACTCAGAGAGAGCGCGCAGCACGCACAAGATACTCAGAGATCGCAAAGCTCACAAAAAAAAACCTCAGACAGATCGCGCAGCACGCACAAAACACACAGAGAGATCGCAAAGCTCACAAGAAAAGCCTCAGAGAGATCGCAAAGCTCACAAAAAAACCTCAGAGAGAGCGCTCAGCCCGCACAAAACACTCAGAGAGATCGCAAAGCTCACAAAAAAACCTCAGAGAGATCGCAAAGCTCGCAAGAAAAACCTCAGAGAGATCGCAAAGCTCGCAAGAAAAACCTCAGACAGATCGCGCAGCATGCACAAAACACACAGAGAGATCGCAAAGCTCACAAGAAAAGCCTCAGAGAGATCGCAAAGCTCACAAAAAAACCTCAGAGAGATCGCAAAGCTCGCAAGAAATACCTCAGACAAATCGCGCAGCATGCACAAAACCCTCAGAGAGATCTCAAAGCTCACAAAAAAAAACTCAGACAGATCGAGCAGCATGCACAAAACACACAGAGAGATCGCAAAGCTCACAAAAAAAACCTCAGACAGATCGCGCAGCACGCACAAAACACACAGAGAGGTCGCAAATCTCACAAAAAAAACATCAGAGAGATGGCGCAGCATGCACAAAACACACAGAGATCGCAAAGCTTACAAAAAAAAACCTCAGACAGATTGCGCAGCATGCACAAAACACACAGAGAGATCGCAAAGCTCACAAGAAAAGCCTCAGAGAGATCGCAAAGCTCACAAAAAAACCTCAGAGAGATCGCAAAGCTCGCAAGAAAAACCTCAGAGAGATCGCGCAGCATGCACAAAACCCACAGAGAGATCGCAAAGCTCACAAAAAAAACTCAGAGAGAGCGCGCAGCACACACAAGATACTCAGAGATCGCAAAGCTCACAATAAAAAAACCTCAGACAGATCGCGCAGCACGCACAAAACACTCAGAGAGATCGCAAAGCTCGCAAAAAAAACTCAGACAGATCGCGCAGCACGCACAATACATTCAGAGAGATCGCAAAGCTCGCAAAAAAAACCTCAGACAAATCGCGCAGCATGCACAAAACCCTCAGAGAGATCGCAAAGCTCACAAAAAAAAACTCAGACAGATCGAGCGGCATGCACAAAACACACAGAGAGATCGCAAATCTCGCAAAAAAAACATCAGAGAGATGGCGCAGCATGCACAAAACACACAGAGAGATCGCAAAGCTCGCAAGAAAAGCCTCAGAGAGATCGCGCAGCACGCACAAAACACACAGATAGATCGCAAAGCTCGCAAAAGAACCTCAGAGAGATCGCAAAGCTCGCAAGAAACGCCTCAGAGAGATCGCGCAGCACGCACAAAACACACAGAGAGATCGCAAAGCTCGCAAAAAAACACAGAGATCGCAAAGCTCACAAAAAAACATCAGAGAGATGGCGCAGCACGCACAAAACACTCAGAGAGATCGCAAAGCTCACAAGAAAAGCCTCAGAGAGATCGAACAGCACGCACAAAACACACAGAGAGATTGCAAAGCTCACAAGAAAAGCCTCAGAGAGTACACAAAGCTCAAAAAAAAACCTCAGAGAGAGCGCGCAGCCCGCACAAAACACTCAGAGAGATCGCAAAGCTCACAAAAAAACCTCAGAGAGATCGCAAAGCTCGCAAGAAAAACCTCAGAGAGATCGCAAAGCTCGCAAGAAAAACCTCAGACAGATCGCGCAGCATGCACAAAACACACAGAGAGATCGCAAAGCTCACAAGAAAAGCCTCAGAAAGATCGCAAAGCTCACAAAAAAAAACTCAGACAGATCGAGCAGCATGCACAAAACACACAGAGAGATCGCAAAGCTCACAAAAAAAAAACCTCAGACAGATCGCGCAGCACGCACAAAACACACAGAGAGATCGCAAAGCTCACAAAAAAAAACTCAGATAGATCGCGCAGCACGCACAAAACACTCAGAGAGATCGCAAATCTCATAAAAAAAACCTCAGAGAGATCGCGCAGCATGCACAAAACACACAGAGAGATCACAAAGCTCACAAAAAAAAAACATCAGAGAGATGGCGCAGCATGCACAAAACACACAGAGAGATCGCAAAGCTCACAAGAAAACCTCAGAGAGAACGCGCAGCCCGCACAAAACACTCAGAGAGATCGCAAAGCTCACAAAAAAACCTCAGAGAGATCGCAAAGCTCGCAAGAAAAACCTCAGAGAGATCGCGCAGCATGCACAAAACCCACAGAGAGATCGCAAAGCTCACAAAAAAAACTCAGAGAGACCGCGCAGCACGCACAAGATACTCAGAGATCGCAAAGCTCACAAAAAAAAACCTCAGACAGATCGCGCAGCACGCACAAAACACACAGAGAGATCGCAAAGCTCACAAGAAAAGCCTCAGAGAGATCGCAAAGCTCACAAAAAAACCTCAGAGAGAGCGCGCAGCCCGCACAAAACACTCAGAGAGATCGCAAAGCTCACAAAAAAACCTCAGAGAGATCGCAAAGCTCGCAAGAAAAACCTCAGAGAGATCGCAAAGCTCGCAAGAAAAACCTCAGACAGATCGCGCAGCATGCACAAAACACACAGAGAGATCGCAAAGCTCACAAGAAAAGCCTCAGAGAGATCGCAAAGCTCACAAAAAAACCTCAGAGAGATCGCAAAGCTCGCAAGAAAAACCTCAGACAGATCGCGCAGCATGCACAAAACACACAGAGAGATCGCAAAGCTCACAAGAAAAGCCTCAGAAAGATCGCAAAGCTCACAAAAAAACCTCAGAGAGATCGCAAAGCTCACAAGAAAAACCTCAGAGAGATCGCGCAGCATGCACAAAACCCACAGAGAGATCGCAAAGCTCACAAAAAAAACTGAGAGAGAGAGCGCAGCACGCACAAGATACTCAGAGATCGCAAAGCTCACAAAAAAAACCTCAGACAGATCGCGCAGCACGCACAAAACACTCAGAGAGATCGCAAAGCTCGCAAAAAAAACCTCAGACAGATCGCGCAGCACGCACAAAACATTCAGAGAGATCGCAAAGCTCGCAAAAAAACCTCAGACAGATCGCGCAGCATGCACAAAACCCTCAGAGAGATCGCAAAGCTCACAAAAAAAACCTCAGACAGATCGCGCAGCATGCACAAAACACACAGAGAGATCGCAAAGCTCACAAAAAAAACATCAGAGAGATGGCGCAGCATGCACAAAACACACAGAGATCGCAAAGCTCACAAAAAAAAACCTCAGACAGATCACGCAGCATGCACAATACATTCAGAGAGATCGCAAAGCTCACAAAAAAAAACTCAGACAGATCGCGCAGCACGCACAAAACACACAGAGAGATCGCAAAGCTCACAAAAAAAACCTCAGACAGATCGCGCAGCACGCACAAAACACACAGAGAGATCGCAAAGCTCGCAAGAAAAGCCTCAGAGAGATCGCGCAGCACGCACAAAACACAGAGAGATCGCAAAGCTAGCAAGAAAAGCCTCAGAGAGATGGCAAAGCTCACAAAAAAACCTCAGAGAGAGCGCGCAGCATGCACAAAACACTCAGAGAGAGCGCGCAGCATGCACAAGATACTCAGAGAGATCGCAAAGCTCACAAAAAAAACCTCAGACAGATCGCGTAGCACGCACAAAACACACAGAGATCGCAAAGCTCGCAAGAAAAGCCTCAGAGAGATGGCAAAGCTCACAAAAAAACCTCAGAGAGAGCGCGCAGCATGCACAAAACACTCAGAGAGATCGCAAAGCTCGCAAGAAAAGCCTCAGAGAGATCGCAAAGCTCACAAAAAAACCTCAGAGAGATCGCAAAGCTCGCAAGAAAAACCTCAGAGAGATCGCGCAGCGCACACAAAACACTCAAAGAGATCGCAAAGCTCGCAAGAAAAGCCTCAGAGATCTCGCAGCAGGCACAAAATACTCAAAGTCAAAGTTTTCGAAATTGGATCCCACTTCCAATTTATTTTACTATATTGGAATATATTGGAAGTGGTATCCCATTTCCAGTTTATTTGACTTGGCTGAAATAGACTGGAATTGGGATCCCACTTCCAATTCATTTCAGCCAAGTCATGTACGTGTTTCATGGGATCCCACTTCCAATTTATTTCAGCCAAGTCATGTACATGTTCCATGGGATCCCACTTCCAATTTATTTGACTTGAATGAAATCAATTGGAAATGGGATAGTGAGATTGGGTCCAAAATTGGTCCCAATTTGTCAAAATTGACCCCAATTTGACTTGGTTAGAATAGATTGGAAGTGGGATCCCACTTCCCTTCTATTTGATTTGACTGGAATAAATTGGAAGTGAGATAGGGTCCCAATTTGTCAATATAGGCCTCAGTTCTGGCCCCAAAATCAAAGATTTCCAAATTCCAAATAGTAAAATAAATTGGAAGTGGGATCCCACTTCCAGTTTATTTGATTTGACTGGAATAGATTGGAAGTAAGATCCCACTTGCAATTTATTTGACTTGGTTAGAATAGATTGGAAGTGGGCAAACAAAGGAAAACATTTTTCATGAATAAATTTGCTGAACATAACATACTACGCAAGATCCCAGTGACCCCATCTTCTGATATGTTGTTTGGGGGACTCAGATGATTCAGTACTCGACGCCGTGAAGTCGGTAGACCCCCCCAAGCTCAGTTTCTGGACATCCCACTCCCAATTTATTCCCATTCAAATTTCATTCATGGGTTTTGGACACCCCTTAAAAGGGTCCGAATGACCCCAAATGTTAATATGTTTATTGTGCACACCCCACGAGACAGCCTGTGAAGTTGTGTAAGCCTAACTTCAAGTCAAATATATTGGGAGTGGGATCGGTCAGTTCCGAGTCTGACGTCCCACTTCCAATCTATTGCATTCAATTAAAATACATTGGGAGTCGGATCGGTCAGTTCCGAGTCCGACGTCCCACTTCCAATCTATTGCATTCAATTCAAATACATTGGGAGTGGGATCGGTCACTTCCGAGTCTGCCGTCCCACTTCCAATCTATTGCATTCAATTCAAATACATTGGGAGTGGGATCGGTCACTTCCGGGTCCGACGTCCCACTTCCAATCTATTGCATTCAATTCAAATACATTGGGAATGGGATCAGTCAGTTCCGTGTCCGACGTCCCACTTCCAATCTATTGCATTCAATTAAAATACATTGGGAATGGGATGTCCGACGTCTGCGCCAGACTTGACTAACCCCACCCACCAGCACAAACCAGGCAAGTAGATTACACAGCGAACAGGTAAGTGATTTTAAGGATACACTTACAGATAATGGCCATTTGTTTGCCCATAGTAAGGGTGTATGTACAAAGCTTGCTCTAAGGAATATAAACATTTGTTACAGTATCAAGACTGTCTGTCAGTCTGAAATGATGAATATTTAGCACTAAATCAAGCCACTCCTACAGGCTATAAATATGTACACAGCCCCAGACTGACGGGCAAAGGGGGTGGATTATGTATAATTTACAAAAATAATTTAATTATTAACCAAAAACATGGTTACAACTTTACTTCCTTTGAAATTATGTACATTAACATAATTAACCCCGCCACAAATAAGAACACAATCTCCTTATTAAACATTTATAGACCACCAGGGCCATATTCAGAATTTATAAAAGAATTTGGTGAACTAGCTGCTAATTTAGCAGTGTCCTGTGATACGTTAATAATTGTAGGAGACCTTAACATTCATTTTGAGAAAAGTGATGATCCCCTAAAAAAGAACATTCACATAAATCATAGATACTGTTGGTTTCACACAAAATGTATCAGGTCCTACTCATTATTGTAATCACACACTAGACTTGGTTTTGACCCTGGGCACGAACATAAAAAACTTAAATATTCTCCCGCAGTCTTCCACAGTCTCAGACCACTACATAATTTTGTATGAATAGTTTAGATATAAAAAAAAATGTACATGCCCACATTACTATATAAAGCGCTCACTAACCCCATCTACTTCCCCTAAATTTACTGAAAACATCACTGATTTATTGACCTCAGTCAGTAGTCCAGCGGACCCACTGGAGCTGGACAGACTAATGGACTACTTAGATAACACACTTTGATCAACTTTAGATAGTGTAGCACCACTTAAGCGTAAAAAGCTACGACAGAAAAAACTCGCTCCCTGGTATAATGAAGAAACACTCACCTTAAAACAAACCGTAAGGAAATTAGAGCGGAAATGGCGGTCGACTAAACTGGAAGTATTTCACTGTGCCTGGAAAAACAGCCTTATCGAATTTAGAAGGGCGCTCGTCAATGCACGTTCAGCACATCTGGCCTCACTGATTGAAAATAATAAAGACAATCCTAGAGCACTCTTTAATGTAATCTCTAAACTTACAAACAATCGGGCAGCTACTGATACACAGATCCCAGCTGTTCACACCAGCAATGCTTTTATGGACTTTTTTAACAATAAGATTGAACATATTAGACAAACAATATACTAAATCCAGCCTGTCTGTCATCTGGTGTGGATGATATAGAACAAAACAGAGAAGGACGACTAGAGGACTTTGACCCACTACCACAGCTAGAATTGGATTGACCTGTTTGTATGACCTGCACACTTGATGCAATACCAACAAAACTATTTAAAGAAGTATTACCAGTCATAATCAATCCCCTTTTAACAATCATAAATTCGTCCCTTATACTGTATGTGATCACGTACACAAAGCATTTAAACTAGCAGTTATTAAACCCCTGATCAAGAAACCGAATCTTGATCCTAGTGTACTATCCAATTACAGACCTTCTCTTCATATTTAAGATCTTAGAAAAAGTTGTGGTCCAACAACTTCCCTCATACTTGCATAAGAATAACATATATAAAAAATTTCAATCTGGTTTTAGGCCACACCATAGCACCGAAACGGCTTTAGTTAAGATAGCAAACAACCTTCTTCTCACCTCTGATCGAGGCTGCGTATCCATGCTAGTTCTACTCGACCTCAGTGCAGCTTTTGATACAAGTGATCATACTATTCTGCTAGAAAGATTAAAAAACATGGTTGGAATAACAGGAACGGCCCTATCATGGTTTAAGTCTTATCTCAAGGATCGCTACCAGTTTGTAAAAGTAAATAATGTTTCTTCTTTGTAAGAAAAAAATGAGATCTGGAATTTCCCAAGGCTCCATTCTAGGACCTTTACTATTCATATTATAAATGCTGCCACTGGGCAGAGTTATTAGCAGGCATGGCATTACCTTCCACAGTTACACAGATGACACACAGTTATACATATCAGCCAAACCAGATGACAAACCTACACTAAAGAAAATGGAGGACTGTGTTAAAGAAGTGAAGCATTGGATGTCATACAATTTCCTTCTGCTAAACAGCGACAAAACCGAGGTTCTCCTTCTAGGTCCAAAACCTGTTATAAATAAGGTATCAGACTTAATACATAATTTTGACTTCCCTGTTCTCCCTAGCTCATCAGCTAAAAATCTGGGTGCCATAATTGATTCAGATCTATCATCATGATCAGCATATAGGTAAAATTACAAAAACAGCTTTCCTACATCTTCGGAACCTCGCTAAGTTAAGAAATTCCTTATCCCACCCAGATGCAGAAAAATTTGTTCACGCTTTTATTACATCAAGATTAGATTATTGCAATGCACTTTTATCAGAATGCTCCAGCAGAAACTTGAGTAAACTCTTTCTCCTACAAAGCCCCTCGGCTCTGGAACAATCTTCCAGCTAGTGTCCGGGACGCAGACACAGTCACTATGTTTAAGTCTAGGCTCAAAACACACTTGTTCAGTTTAGCCTTTGGCAACTAACCTCTGTCTAGTTTAAGGTTGTCATTTCAGGAACTCATGGACATGGGGAATCAGGGTAAACGCGGATGATGTTCTCACAATTTCTCTTTTTTGGAGCTGAAAGACGTCCTTGCCTGAGCTCCTTCTGGTTTCCCTCCTCCCAGTCTGTTACAGTCAGATCCGTCACATGCTCTTTTTCTCTGCTGCACTCAACTAAACTAACCGCTTCCCTTTACTGTTTTCTGAGAAAATGGTGGCCCACTGATGGAAGATTGTTTGCTGGATTCTCCTGCGGCCCAGACCAGACCAGACCAGCTGCTCACCTCCATCTACTGCTGCCAGCCTCTGACCACTCACCATGATCAACTACACTGAAGTAGAAATGGACTCAGATTAGCAACATTGACTGATTCTTCCAAATCTGATGCACTATTATTATGCCCCAAGATTGATGTCACTATTATGATTATTATCATTATTATTATTATTATGTAGCATAATGACAATTCATTGGTGATCATTTAAAATTCAATCTATAGTTTGATCAGAGGAGGATGGGTCTCCTTTGTGAGTCTTGGTTCCTCCCAAGGTTTCTTCCTCCAGCCTTGAGGGAGTTTTTCCTTGGCAGTGTCGCCTTCCGCTTGCTCGCATTGGGCTTTGTTTTAAATGTTCTGTTCTGAAACTGTGAAGCTGCTTTGTGACAACGTCAGTTGTAAAAGGCGCTATACAAATAAAGTTGATGTTTGGATGTCTTTTCAACTTTAATCCAGAGTTTATTGGATGACATTTATGTACGTGATTTCCACATTGAAATAACGGCTTTAAAAGGACGTCTTTAATGTGACTTAGTTAGTCGTCTTTTCAACGTCAGTGTTTCATTTTCATTTTCAACCTTAAAAAAACGTTGATTAGACCACAGTCAAGTACATTATTTCAACATTGAATCAACGGCTAAATGTTTACTGGGATTGCAGTTAGCACACTACACTGATCAGAGCATTTTATTAAACACATATGGAAACATTCAGTGTCATGCTGAAGGGAGGAGATTGTTATTTAAGTTTAAGTGAAGACGACTGGACTGGAACGACAGCTCTAAAATGAATGAACTCTGAGTGAGAAACCGGAAGGTGGCAGAAGAGAACTGATGTAAAAACACAGAAGAAGAAGACGATGAAGCTACGCACTCTTTTCAGTGACCGCGGCACGCGAGCAGCTCTCACCAGCCTCAGGGAACAGCTTCATCCCATAAATATGTCAATTTAACCTTCTATTTTTGGATACATATGTATTTTGGTATCGCCCAAATGTAGTCAACATCGTTAATGTTATGTACGTTATTCTATCAACTGCTATATGGTACATACGTAATATTGAACCGTTTTTTTTTTTGTTTGTTTGTTTTTTTTCCAAATGACAAACTTTAGCTAACCTGTTTAACTCTAGCTAGCTCTTTTTTCCCCTCTGACATAGAAAACATTTAAATGACATGACAATCGCTCATACATGAGTATTTTAATTTGAGTAATTATGTGGTTTGATGGCGAATTTTACAAGACGATGTGAGCATTTTTTATGTCACAGAACCGCTTCCCTCAGTATAAGAAATAAAATAAGAAATAAAACTGCTTAAACACATTAAGAAGACATAAAGTAGTAGCTACGTGGGTTAAAATACATTCTCAATCTCAGTGCTGGTTTTTTGGTGTAAAGTAATATTTTGAATATATAATTTCACATACACTCATTTTTTGTTAGTGAGTAGCAGTGAGTTTTGGCTGGTGATTAATGGGTTGCAGAAGGTTATATGAAAGCTATAGAAGCTTATTTACTGAGAGAAAAAAATAAACAAAAGCACGTGAAGTAGTTTATTTTTGGAGCTGTGAAGTTAGTACATTTTTTTCAAAATTAACTATGAACATGAACTAATTCATTTTCTTTATGTAATTATGTAAAGATGGACTGTAGTAAAAAAAAATGAGTAGGGCAGTGAAAAATGGTGGGCAGGGAGAAAAGCAAATAGGAGGTTAATTTAAGTTATTTAGATGAGATCTTTAGCATCAGTTGTAGCATAATCGTTTGTACTATAACCTCATAATCTTTTACATTTGAAGTTCTGTAGTTAATGAATTTGCATGCATAAGCAGTTTACAGTTACTCAGGAACAAGGCGTACAAAACTCAAAGAGCACGCACAGAACTCGTGCAGCTGGCGCACAAAACTCAGAGAGCATGCGCTGAACTCAGCGCTCACGCACAAAGTCATGGAGCACAAATGTCAGAGCTGGATTTTTTGTTTGCAAGTTATAAGTTTTACATTTGAGATGAATTTTTTTTGTGCATTCTTTTTGGCACAAATCAGATTCCATACAGGATTCACTAAAAATAATCAACAAGTTTGCGTCACCATTTGGAATGCTGCGGATGCTTTGAGAATTAAGAATAGGCTTGCGCAACATTTTGAAAGATTCCGGATGCGCTAAAAAAAAAAAAAAAACATCTAGCAAGGTAGAGGTAGAGGTAGAAGTCTGAGACGGTCAAAAATTTAGTATAAAAAAAAAAACACAAAGGGGTACCCTTTATTATTTTTTTTTTGGGGTGAAAACTGTGACCTCCTCAGATCTTCTCCAAACCCACACCGTGTGTCAGGGAAGTCCTGACAAAGACAGTGGTGTGGTTATTTTCGCTCTACCATATCCCAAAGCTGAGATATGGAGACCTCTTCTAGTCCATAAAATGTATAACTGTATATATCAAGATGGGATTCCTATTTCCAGTCAAGCTAGGTAAACACATGAGTAGAGGGTAACCTTTAAGTTTTACGTTTGATGTTAATTTTTTTTTGTGCGATTCTTTTTGGCACCAATCAGGTTCCATACAGGATTCGCTAAAAATAAACAAGCTTGCGTCACCACTTGGATCGCTCCGGTTGCTACGAGAATTGAGAATAGTCTCGTGCAGCTTTTTGGAACCTTCAGCACATGCTAAAAATAAACAGCATGCTCACGTCATCATTTGGAACGCTCCGGTTTCTACAAGAATTAAGAACAGGTTTTGCAGCTTTTTGGAATCTTCAGGATGCGCTAAAAATAAACAGTAGGCTCACGCCACCCTTTTTAACGCTCCGGTTGCTACGAGAATTAAGAATTGGCTCTCGCAGCATTTTGGAATGTTACAGATGTGCTAAAAAAAATAAAGATTAGGCTCACGCCTCTTTTGTAAATGCTCCATGTGCTGAGTGAAGTATAGAATAGGCTTGCACAGCTTTTTGGAACCTTCAGGATTCCAAGGATTATGGAATCAGATTTGTGCCAAATATGAAACGCTCCATGGCTTTAGTGTGTGAGTTCTGAGTTCTGCGTGTGCTCTCTGAGTTTTGTGCACAAGCAGCACGAGTTCTGTGCACGAGCTCTCTGAGTTTTGTACACTGGATCCTTGAGTTTTGCAAGCAGTTTTGGCAAAAAGCTCTCGTGTGGGCGGGTTTTCTCAGGGGTACCTTCCCATTGGCTAATGAGTTTTTGAGTGACAACTCAGTGCCCAAGGCATTTTGGACTACACATGCGTACACCTACTTGCAGCTCAGCAGCGGAGAGACAGGAAAGATTTTAACATTAAAGAGTGAACAACTTTACACACACAAATTCTCTTTGTACTTTACTGTTTTAAAACGATGAAATACCTGCAAACTTCGACAATCAATGCAGATATTGAGGTAATGTTCTGTCTAAAACAAAGCATTAAAGATTTTACTGTGAGTACAAACCTGTTTGTCCCTCATTACCAGATACTGATCTGAGGTAAATGCACACCGAGGTCTGTTTACTCAGGATGAACCAGAATAAATGAGCACTTATTTGTTTATTTGTAAATTATTATTCATGAGTGCTTGAGCCCCTGTTCAGAAACCTATTGTGTACTAACATAGTGGTTCTTCGCTTTTCCATAATCACTGTTAGATGGTTTAAATGCCCAAATTTTATTTTGAAGATCACAGTTTTGAACAAATGGCATATGTGCATTTTGTTACAGGAGGTCTCAGAGAAAAGAGAAACATCACAGACAAGAGTGTTCCTGCTCCTTTAATGAATACAAATTTGCTTAATATCTAGCTCACACATTACTTCCTGGAAAACACCAGATGTAAAGTTTGAACCACAATCTGATTGAATCTCACGAGGCAGCCCACACCGAGAAAAGAACTGAAACAAACACTCAATTATAGTTCTTGCCTTAATGTTTCTCGAGGGTACAGCCTCCGGAAATCTAGTACACACATCCAATATTGTGAACAGATACTTATAACCCTTTTTTGTCTTGTGCAAAGGTCCAACACAATCTATCGTCACTCGCAAAAATGGAGAGTACACAATGGTGCACAAGGCACTTTCTGATTTGGCTTACCGGCTAGCTGACAAGCATGACATGTCCGACAGTAGGAGATTACATCTCGATGCATCTTCGGCCAATAAAAATAACGCAAGACTCTCTCTTGGGCTTTACGAATACCCACATGCCCTGCCATGGGTGCTTCATGTGCCAAGCGCAACACTTTCAACCTAAAACTCTTCAGCAACACAATCTGCTCCACAACACTCCAATCTTCAACAGCAGGATGATAAGGAGGCCTCCACTTCCGCATAAGCACTCCCTGATGCATATAGAAGACCTCTGCCGACTCCTCTGTCTCCTCCCGTGTACCAGCCCCCTTACACAATGAGGCCAACTCAGGGTCCTCCTTGAGCTCCTTGATTAAGGTTTCCCTATTAAACTGAGCTGCATCTGATTAACCTAGTTTTCCAAAGAAGGTATCTCCAAGCTCAAATGCTGCCTCCTCCAGCCCTCTCTGTGGAACCACCCCCTTGGGGCGAGACTGGGCACGGGTAACGACACAGGTTGAAAACACCTCAGGATACTCCCTGGCCAAAGCCTCTGTTTCTGGTACCTCACATGGCATGTGACTAATTAAAGGGGTTACCGAAACTTGAACCCCAGCAAGATCATTCCCCAATAGCATAGAAACTCCAGGGACTGGTAATGATGGCACTACTGCTACATTAACATAGCCATTTACCAAGTTAGAGGTTAGGTACACTTTATGCAATGGCATGGCACCAAACAAACTTCCCACACCCTGAAGCAACACTGAAGAGTCATTGAAACTGGCTAATCACGAACCCCTTGTAACAACAAGGACTGAACTGCACCAGTGTCCCTGAAAATTTTAATTTTGGTTTCTGGCTCCCCAGAACCAATGGACACTGTACAGCAGGAGACAAACCCATCATACAGAGAGGGGGTTATTTCAGACTCAGGATCCACACAACTAATAGTCCTCTCTGAACCAACTACCAATGCCACAGATTTTGAAGAGTCAGTATAAGACCCACGTCTGCACTTCTGCAGAACTGGACAACCTGATTTTATATGGCCAGGTTTTCTACAATAATGGCAGATTATTTCTCCCGAGGGAGTAGAATTTACAGGTTTTTGAAGTTGACTATGAGGTTTAGAGCCAGATGGCCCTTCCCTATGACTTTTAGTCTCTGCTGATTTAACCTCTATATTAGCCTTTCTCCAACCACTGATCTCTCTTTCACTCTCGACTCCTTATGGGTAAATTCGTAAGTATCTGCCATCATAGCAGCCTTTTTAACTTCAGTCGCCCCATGCTCCTGAATGTACACTTCCTAAAGAACAGGTAGACTATTTTTAAACTGTTCCATAAGAACAAGCTGTTTTAAATCTGCAAAAGTATAAACTTCACATGCTTTCGTTCAAACACTGCCTCCTGCTGCCTAGCTACATCCAAATAGGTTTCCGCTAGCTTACGTCTAAGAGAACGGAATTTGTGCCTGTAAGTTTCTGGCACAACTTCATAGGCATTCTTCACTGCCGTTTTCACCGTGTCATACTCCATGGAGTGTGCAGAATTCAAAGCTGCATAAGCCTCCCGAGCTTTCCCCTACAGGACACTCTGAACCAAAACGGTCCAACAATTCTCCAGCCAAGCTAATTCCGTGGCTATATTCTCAAAGGCATCAAAAAACACATCTACCTCGTCTTCCTGAAATTTTGGCATTAGATGTAGACATTTGGATACATCAAACCGAGTCTCATGTCTGCGCTGTTGTTGACTCTCCATCTGCGAGAGTTTAACCTTCTCCAACTCAATCTTAGCTAACTCCAGCTCCCGCAAACTATCCTTCTCCTTCTCTCGCCTACCCTTCTCTGCTTGTTCCCTAGCCAATCTTGCCTCAATGATGGAGTCACTCAAACCTAGGGACTGAGCAAGGATCTACTATCTTAATTTTATTCAACTCTGAATCTACCTCAATCTCATAATATTCAGCAAGCTGGAGCAACTGAGGCTTCTTTAATTTTATCCAGTCCGTTGTCTGCAGATGGGCTTGGATAAAACTTTCCGGATCAAACTGAGACATTTTTGGGAAAAAATTAAAAAAATACCAAAAGCCCCCCAGCCGAAATGAGGACAGACCAGAGACCCCTAACTCTAAGGCTACTAAAATTCAAACACCAAGAGGTAACCTATATTCCCCTATTGGCCTAAAATCCCTAAGTACCACCAAAGTATGACTACAAAACTAAAAGTACTTGACAATTTTGGCCACCTTACCTCAAGTCCTCTCATAGGACTTCTGAAAGAACACATACAACTCAAGAAGCCCCAAGTAGGCCACAATTTCCAACAGGTATTTTTGAGTCAAATCAACACCACCAAATCAGATTTCCTGAGAACTCAACCAAACATACCCAATTACCAAAGGTCTAGACTGTATACAATCAAGCAACTCTGCAATCCAATACCCACCTTAGCAAACAGCTAACCTCAACAGAGCACAAAACTATCAAGTTACAATCACACAGCCAACAATTAGATCACGAAAATAAGGTGTTGAAATCTATTGTGATGAAATGAGAACTTGGGAGGGTTCACTCTTCTTACCTAAAGATCCTCGAAGAACCCAAGCGCTGACTCCATGGTCGACCAGCCCAAGCATGTAGAGATTATTCAAAAGGGTAGGTAGTAATCTGGAGGTGCAACAGTTTCCAGAGTGCTAGAGAAAAATCAGCGCCAAAACTTCCACCATCTTATATATATCCAAAACGACGCTCCGGTATCTGGCCTCCAAAACCAGAGGTCCTCCCCTTTAAAGGCTCCACTTCAAGATCTCAAGAAAAGTAAGACCCCCCCCCAGTGGCTGGAGTGTGTATTGTGGGAGTCAAGTGTCTATCCCAGTGCACCTAGTTTATAAGAATCTATATTCAACACCATTAACTCTATTGAGAGAAAATCCCAGTTACGAAAATAATCACACCCCTATGTAAGTCAAGGCCTCCTTAATCAACAACATTTTTATTTTGTCAATAAGGTCCATACCACACTTCTGACATATTTCATAAAATATCACCATTTAATATTCTAAACATGTACATAAACAAATGCATACATTTTCAAATGACCTTGCCTTTTCCCCACAGATATCAAATAGAAATCAGAAGAATATCTATTAAACATACCTGAAAACCTGATTTTGGTGGCCTTAAAAGTACACTTACCCTATAATATAGCGTGATTCATATATCAAAGTATATGATCACATTCTAAAGTTGTCATATTGAGAAACAATGATAGAAACATTTTACTTCTCAACCTCAAGTAGACTGTAAGTAATTATTCAAATTTCAAAATTTAACAACCTGGCTATTAGCTCAGACATTACATAATGTGGGTTAAAAGCTAAGTAGAACACTTGCTATTCATCATAATGACACGTTGGCTAGCTGCAGCAAACATTAGAAAAGTAAGCCTAATGCAATAAAAAGTTTTGATGACTTTGTTCACTTGAGATGGCTAAAGAAAAAAACACAAACTTCAAACAAAATGACTGTTACCAACCTGACATGGCGCGCGCTCCTCTGCTCTTTGGGGCTTGAAAACTCCAGAATCCGATAGCTGCTAATCACAACGTATTAGTTGACTGCACAAACTTCTTGTCACACAGCCCACAACACCAACTCACGTTTTTCAGAACAAATTCAAAAAAGCCACACCGAATTTCAGCTGTCTAAAATGCTTCATGAAGGCTGTGGTAAATTCAAAGACTGCCCATTACCACTGCTGCAATGCCCATTATCACAAGTGTCTGTGGTGCTGCATCAGCATTCATCTTCCATCAGTTCAACAATTTTTTTCCCCTCGTGTAAGACACCTCTGTGTTGATATCTTATGTGGAAAAAAAATAAATAAATACACACACACACACATTATATTAATTAATTATATTCTTATTGAAAGATGATACAGTAAACATATTAAAAATATTTCAGTGCAAATTTTCTGGTTCAACTTACAATGAACACTAATTATACAACTTTGCTATAAAAACTTTATCATGGAGGTAGTTTAGACCAGTTCTAAAAAAAATATCACTCAACACTAAACACACCCTTGTATTTACAGAAACTTTGAAAAAGCTAAACTTTTTAAGAAATATAATTCTGTTTAAAAATTTCTACAAAAAACAATAAACAAATTTCTTAAAATTGTGTTATTTGTGTTTGGTAGATTATTTCCTGGTTGTAACAATGCTTCTGGGCAATAAATCTTATACAGTTGGAAAGCCTGTTAAATGATGCCACATTTACCTTTTAAAGAGGCGCAACCCACATTCTCAGCTCTACTGCTCATCCCACAAATGCATGTTCCTTACAAATGTGGCACCGTTTAAAGGGGAAATTAACAGGCTTTCCAACGGTATGAGACATACTGCCAATAAGCATTGTTACAACAACAAAAAAATAATCTACCAAACACAAATTTCCTTACTTTTTATGCCAAGTTCATTTTTATAAGATACTCTTTGCAGTTATTTGACATTATTTCATTTGCATTTTGCCAGTCTTTGCTTTCATTATTGTTTTTATGGATTTTGCTGATAAGGTCTTTTGCTTCTGGAATCTCTCTAGAGTCTGCTTCGTGGTTTGCTTGAGTTTTGACAGAAGTTTCAAGGGTGGGTTGGTCTTAGAAGACTACATTCACCGTGAATCTCCTTTGGTCATCGATTTTGGACTTACAGGTGCTCTGAAATCTCCTCTGGGACCTAGCCATGCCCACCCCACCCCTAAATGGGACAAGCTTTTTTCCCCATACACAGCATCAGGTTAATTATCACTGTTCTGTATTAACCCTGTCATACTACCATAGCTACAGCTTTTTTAGTTAGCTTTCTAGTAACCGCCAACGCGCTGTCTGCCGCTGGGTTCTCTTGCCTGACCCGTGGAAGCTTTTTTCGCAGGACAAATTTGCCCGTTCTTTACCATGACCCTACTAACCTCTGTATTTTTTTGTTCCCTTTGTCTGGTTTTCTTTCTCCTGTCTCTCTCTCATGCTTTGAGATGTCCTGCTGCTCTCCAGGTGTTGCCCTGATCCAGCCCCTGTGTATCCTGTACAAGATCCTGGCCTTGTCTCATCTACACTATCATGCTGTTTTATCTCAGATTAACTCTGCACCTACTTTTAACTCACACAGAATCCCTGATCACCTTCTCCTTCCTCAGACTCATACATCACTAATGTACTACATTTACATTACATCATCTGTCACCATTTCACTTTTACTTCTGTTCTGTTCTCTGTTGTGTCTCCGGTGTCGACCCGAGGAGGATGGGTTCCCCGTATGAGTCTTGGTTCCTTCCAAGGTTTCTTCCTCATGTGCTGAGGGAGATTTTCCTTGCCACTGTTGCCCCTGGCTTGCTCATAGGAGGCTTGGACCCGGATCTCTGTAAAGCTGCTTTGTGACGACTTTTTGTTGTGAAAAGCGCTATATAAATACAATTTGATTTGAATTAAATTTTAGTATTAAATAGCTGTTACAAACATTATAATAAATAGCTGAATGGTCTGAAGATATTGCAGATGCTCATATTTCTTCCCTATGTGTTTTTTCTCCATTCAGTTTACTAGAATTTTAAAAGGCTTATATAAGTGATTTGTGCAAAATATTTATGGTCTTGCTTAATGTAATTATTATACTGTCTAGATAAAGTTTTATACAATTTCTTGTGTTGTCAAATATGCATTTTTTCAACACACTATATATAGCAGGAAGTTAAAAAAAACAGAAGTCTAAAAAAGTGCAGGAACATATGTTTGCAATCTGGAATAAAGAATACAAAACATAAATTAATTGTTATACTGACACAATTCCCAAAGTTTAAAGTCTGCATATTAAATACCAAACACAATGTTATTTTCAAAACACACACAGTGTATATATATATACATATATATATATATATATATATGCCATAGCAAAACTAGCACTAAATGTTAATCCATATTTACAAGCACAATACTGGAGTTTTCTGTTCTTTTTTAAATGCTGAAGCAGTTACTTTTTGTTCTTGTTTCATCAGAAAATAACTGTCACTCTGTTTAAGGTGGAACAGGAGAAATTTTAACTGGATGCTAGCTAACATTAGCAGACGCTAACATACAAATATACTGTAAAAAACATAATAATAAAATAACAATTAAAATTTAAGCAGTACATTTCTTCGTAGATGTCTTTCAGTAACTGTAAAACATTTATTTAAATTATTTGCAATTTGCTAAGACACATGGAAGACCTTTACATCCTGAGGTAGTGATAGCTTACAACCCGGTCTCACACCTACTCGTGATATAGTCACATATATAGGAGACTGCAATTCATGCTGAAAATATGCGATATGTCATGAATTGTAGATTACTATATCACGAGTAGGTGTGAGACCGGGCTGTAGCTTAACATTACTGGCTGATGTAACTTTGCTAACTGACAAAGCAACACATTTATGATTAAAACCAATATTTAACAAAAAATATATTCATTAAGCACATGTAAAATGTTGTATTCTAATCAAATGATATTTAAAAGAGACCGTAGCAAACTGGCTTCAATGGGAAAGCTCCATGGCTGGCGTTGCCAGCTCCCGCACGAGTTATGCACAGGGGCCATGTCTTCATTAATTCAGACTTATTATCCTGGATTTAAGTCCTTTATAGAGTATTTAATTATTTTTTTATAACGTCTCTTCCTTACACATGTAAACAATCGTACACACAAAAAAACGTGTGTATTTGTATAACTAAAAATGTGAGTCTGTAAACAAGTTTTAGTCCCCACACCGAGATTATATCCATCTACACACAGACAAAGAGAGAGTCCACCAGTTTCGCTACACTACACTTTGGTTGGGTTTTTATGTACTGTTTCTAATTCTATATTTTTGTTGTGATATCAGTTATATTTGAATATGTATTTTGTCTCGTTCACCAGTGATATTTTTCAGTTATTGTAGTTAAAACAGCATTTAACTAATCCATACGGGCCTACTTACATATTCATGATAGGATTTACATCACACACTGTAGCTGACACGAAACATAAATCCTTTGTGAACGTAGTCCCTACGTTTCATCTGAATTATTCATAACATAGTGAGCGAAGCACTGACCTATGGCTACGTTGAGCCCTACGTGCGCAGTGTGAAGACAGCAATATTAGTAAGCTGATCCCCATAGCAACTGGAAGTTTATTTACAATAAAAAACCTCTAGTGTTTAGTACCTTAAAATTTGTAAACATGCATAATATTATATAACTTCATTCATAACATGCTCTAAAGCTTTTCATAATTTTATATCAAACAAACATCACTATTCTCTCACACTATGTGTGACACATACTGAGATTTGACATTGATAAATTATGTGCATTCTTTTAATAGCATACTGCTAAACAATACAGTGTCAATACAAACCCATGGTGAAATTAACTTTCCAGATCCTCCTCTTTCTGTAAACATGTATATGTTAAAATATACATTAAATTACTTATGTTTTATTTAATTATGTGTATCTACTTCTATATATACATTAAGAGAGGATAAATCTCCTTCAAAATGAAATTGAACAAAAAATTCTAAATTATAAAAGGGCTTTTTCAGCAGTTCAGTGGTGGTTGAAATGAGGGGTTTATATATATATATATATATATATATGTGTGTGTGTGTGTGCGTGCGTGCTTTTAAACGTATTTATATATGTATAATGTTTATACAAAATCTCATAAAAAAACATGGTCAAATCCAACACGCTTAGAGACCAACGGCATTCCATACACCTGGACCCCCATGACTACTGACGAAGAACACTCCCAGCTCTGTTTTCTGACTGTGACTCTGAGCCGAGTGTAGTCAATTCACAAAAAAACATTATAAGAACGCAGTACCAAAGCATGGCCCACTGAATTTACTGCTGAAAAAAGATCTTTTTTAATTCAGATTTTTTTTGTTCAATTTAATTTTGAAGGAGATTTATCCTCTCTTAACATATATAAGTATATACACATAATTAAATAACACATGAGTAAATTAATGTATATTTAAACATAGTATACATGTTTACAGAAAGAGGAGGATCTGGAAAGTTAATTTCACTATGGGTTTGTATTGACACCGTATTGTTTAGCAGTATGCTATTAAAATAATGCACATAATTAATCAATGTGAATGAATTACGCCTCAGTATGTGTCACACACATATGAATAGTGAATAGTGATGTTTGTTTGTTATAAAATTATGGAAAGCTTTAGAGCATGTTATGAATGAAGTTATATAATAATATGCATGTTTACAAATTTTAAGGTACTAAACACCAGTTTTTTTATTGTGAAACATAAACTTCCAGTTGCTATGGGGATCAGCTTACTAATATTGCTGTCTTCACACTGCTCATGTAGGGCTCAACGTAGCCACAGGTCAGTGCTTAGCTCACTATGTTATGAATAATTCAGATGAAACGTAGGGACTACGTTCACAAAGGATTTATGTTTCGTGTCAGCTACAGGGTGTGATGTAAATCCTATCATGAATATGTAAGTACGCCCGGATTTGAGGCCTCCCATTGGCAAAAACCTTAAGAAGCGTGTAAACGTGTCAATTTTGGTCACGTTATCACGACAAAATTTTACGTGTCAACACGCAAATTTTTAATAACGTGTTAACGAGCATGTGTTCACACGTTTAGAGCCCAACGCTGTTCTATAAGAGACCAACGCCATTCCATACACCTGGACCCCCATGACTGCTGACGAAGTGACACTGAGCCTGCTGTGGGCCAGCGCTGTTTTCTGACTCTGACTCTGAGTGTAGTCAATTCACAAAAAAACATTATAAGAACACAGTACCAAAGCATGTCTCAATGTTGCATGTAGGTATTTTAGTATTGAATTCCTCTGTTTTTTTGTTTTTTTTTTCATTTGTTTTAAATTATGCTTCAAAGGAATACATCTACAAATGAGTATGTGCAAGTGTGTAAAGCTCTGATATTTAAGTACCCTTTTCTGAAGGAAAATGAGTAAGATAGGGATATCCAAACTCAGATATTTCTGTAATGGTAATTTTTATATGTCTCTGTTGAAAGAACTTGTCTGCTTGTTTGTCTGTATGTTAATTTCTAATCATCAACAGAACTCACAAACTAAGTGTATGTCAGGTCAGCTCGAGGTCAATGCTTTATTAGAACAAACCACATCTTGTATATCAAACTGAGATGTCTCTAAGGAAACTAAGCTTGCAGAAACATCGAGTGATTATCTTATGGTTATGACGTATAAACTACCTATATAAATATCTCTGTGAAAACATCTTCTTTGTCCACATTCACATAGTACTCTCTGCTATTGTATGTTGACCACCTTAAGGTTAAATAAACTACTTTCTGATTCCAAATGCTCTGTTAGATTTCAATTCTTAATACTTGTCCTTATTTTCTCCATCACAATTTCAAAAAATACATATCAAATTCAAATGTGTACGCAGTACACATTTTAAAATGCTTGTGACAATGATACATGTGTACGTTGAACGTTTTCAAATCTATGCCTTCTTTTTTTGTACAAGACTCTGTATAATCAGTAATGTTGGAATTAAAATGTCCAAAATTGGAATAATCTGAAATATTTAACATGGAAAAGGTTAAGTACTAGCTGCCCGAGTACCATTTTCAAATGACCAATCATATGTTGCATTAACTTAATAAAAAATAAATAAAAACTACACTGACATACTCCCATCTGGCCACAAATGGGAGTATGTGTCCACAATTCCATTTAGACCTAACAGGTGGTGGTGGGGTCTTAGTTCCGAAAGGCCATTTAATCGAGAAAATAGCATTTGCTTACCTCTTCGTAGTACCACACCATCCCAATCCACATATATGATACGCTGCTTGGTGGACCTTATCGGCCTAGCGCGCAGCGGCCCCTAGACGATTTTTTTTGCAGAGCCCGGGGTCGAGTCCTGGGCACACGTGGTGGGAGCTAAAAATCCTCAAAGTTTGGGCCCTTTACCCGCAATTTTGCATCAATCCACCAGGTGGCTCCCGGAACGTCCCGATTCCAATATATTCCATTACATTCCATTACAGGCAAATATATTGGGATTGGGATGGCGTATAAATATATATCATTCGTTGAAGTGTTTTGTAATGTTTTTAATACTTTTAACATACCCAACATCCATAGACATTAACATTTTAAAGTGTTGGCTACTTTGATAAGGCAACACAAAAGTCCTTTCACAAAGTTTCCAACTATCTTTGATATATTTATAATGCCAGTAAACCAACAAACACGTAACCACAGTGAGCCAGCCTGCCCTTCTGAAACTCTTGTCCGAACGCCTTACTTTAAGATTTTCAAGTTAGCTAATGTTACTGCTGCATTACTTAAGGTGGAAGCGAAAAATGTAAAAGCTTCTGAGCGAACACCAGTCAGAATCCGAATGTTAAACAATACACCTGCATATAGTCAGCACAAAAAGATTGCTCACACATTAAAATCATGCCCAAGACAATGGAACGACGACGTTCAGAAGTAAGTTATAATCCAGCGTCAGGTAATTTAATGTGGAAGCGAAGAGTTGCAATACAACATTGAGCTTCTGGGCAACCTCAATGTTAAGAATCAGTAGTTTAAATTATACAAGCACATACAGGTGCTGGTCATAAAATTTGAATGTATGCAAGACATGGGTTTCATCTGTCATATTCCTTATGCCAAGCCACTCTTGAACAAGAGACAGCGTCAGGAAAAAGGACTGGACTGCTCCTGAGTGGTCCAAAGTTATGTTCCCTGATTAAAGTAAATTAGATTAGATTAGATTCAACTTCATTGTCATTGTGCAGAGTACAATACAGGGCCAATGAAATGTAGTTAGCATCTAACCAGAAGTGCAATATATAACATTATTTACATAATTTACATAAAGTGCAGTAGTGATATTATAGTGATTTTCGTGCCCTGCCCAGGCAGCGTTTATGGTAGATGTCCTCGAAGGAACTTGAAACTGGACACCTCATCCACTGCAGTTCCGGTGATGTAAATGGGGGCGTGAGCTTGATTCCTAGTCCGTCTGAAGTCCATGATGATCTCCTTTGTTTTGAGCGTGTTTAGTACCAGGTTATTGTTTTGGCACCACAAGGACAGATGCTGTACTTCATCCCGGTAGGGCGTTTCATTATTGTCTGTAATCAAGCCTATCACCATGGTGTCATCTGCGAATTTGACTACGGTGTTTGAACCATAGGCAGGTACACAGTCATGGGTGAAGAGAGAGTACAGAATCGGGCTAAGAACACAACCTTGTGGAATGCCAGTGTTCAAGGTGATGGTTGATGAATGAAGTTTGCCTAATCTAACAGATTGAGGTCTGTTAGACAGGAAGTCTAAAATCCAGTGGCAGAGTGATGTGCTGATACCCAGATGGTTGAGTTTGGATATCAGCATAGACGGAATTGTTCTGTTGAATGCAGAACTAAAATCGATTAACAGCATACTCACCTATGAGTTTTGACAGTCAAGTTGGGTTAGTGCAGTGGGTAGTGCTGTTGAGATAGCGTCCTCGGTGGATCTGTTGCTATGATAAGCAAACTGGTGTGGGTCCAGCGTAGCAGGCAGGCAGGATTTCAAGTGAGAAAGAACTAGTCTTTTAAAGCACTTGGAAATTATTGGGGTGAGTGCTACAGGTCACAAGTCATTAAAGTCTGAAGCAGTAGAATGCTTAGGCACAGGCACAATAATGGCTGACTTAAAGATAGATGGTACAGCTGCCTGGGCAAGCGAAACATTAAAGATGTGAGAGAAGACACCCGCAAGTTCCACAGCACAAGCTCTTAGCACACGGCCAGGTACACCATCAGGGCCAGCTGCCTTCCGTGCATTCACTCTGCTCAGCATGCGACTGATGTCCAAAGTGGAAAGTACAAGTGGGTTGTCGTCGGTGGAGGATCGTTTATTGAAGATATCAATATCATCTGGTCGAAAAGAGTGTAAAAGTTGTTCAGCTCATCAGGGAGTCAAGCACTGTTGGTACATGGAACAAAGCTAGTTGGTTTATAGTCAGTCAGGGTGTTGTTCCCTACCACATACGCCGAGGGTCAGAGGAGGTAAAGTGCTCCTCAATCCGGCGTTTGTAGCAGTGCTTGGCTATAGCTATTAGTCTCTTCGTATTGCCAGGAACTCCAGTGGGCGGTACAAAGGACGCTCGTACCCTGAGCGCTTCTATGCTGAGGGATGCCATGGTAAGAAATCTCAGACCACCAGTCTTGTTTTTTGCCCTTCTTTTGTACGCATTAGGTTTTTTCATTTATGTGCATCTGCTTTTGTTTTTTTTGTGAATCAGGACCGGCGTTTGTAGCAGTGCTTGGCTATAGCTATTCCTCTCCTCAGGTTAGCTCTGACCAAGCTGTATGCTTCCCGGCATCCTGATCTGAAGGCAGCATCTCTGGCTTTGAGCAGATTGCGAACCTCTCTGTTCATCCAGGGCTTCTGATTAGGGAATGTTAATTATTATGGCAAACTTAAAATTAATGATTAAGTATCACCAGGAAGGAAGATCGACACTCAAAGAATTCTTTGAGGAGAAGAGAGGAATAAGACAGACAGTCAAAGATTGCGTGAATCCGGTGTTTGTGCAGTGAATGTTAATTTCCAAAAGTGTCTGTCTGTCGTAGCTGTAGTTCGCATAAGTTATTTGCGCAAGAAAACTGGAGATAGCTAAGTACAGAAGTATAACATCACTAAAACTGGTAAGACGCTGAGCCTCGCAGTGTGATCGCGATGCCATCTTGGTCCTGGAAGACCAAGGACCATTTCCTATAGAAATCAAGGTCCCAGAATCTGGAGGAAGAGAGGAGAGGCACGGAATCCACATTGTTCGAGGTACCCTGTAAAGTTTCCACAGTCAGTGGCGGTTTGGTGTCCCATGTCATCTGCTGGTGTGGGTCCACTTTATTTTCTGAGGTCCAAGGTCAACGCAGCCGCCTACCAGGGAGATTTAGATTACTTTATGCTTCCTTATGCTTCCAAGTGAGGTGGGTTAGTGCAGTGTGTAGTGCTGTTGAGATAGCGTCCTCGGTGGATCTGTTGCAACGATAAGCAAACTGGTGTGGGTCCAGCGTAGCAGGCAGGCAGGATTTCAAGTGAGAAAGAACTAGTCTTTTAAAGCACTTGGAAATTATTGGGGTGAGTGCTACAGGTCGAAAGTCATTAAAGTCTGAAGCAGTAGAATGCTTAGGCACAGGCACAATAATGGCTGACTTAAAGATAGATGGTACAGCTGCCTGGGCAAGCGAAACATTAAAGATGTGAGCGAAGACACCCGCAAGTTCCACAGCACAAGCTCTTAGCACACGGCCAGGTACACCATCAGGGCAAGCTGCCTTCCGTGCATTCACTCTGCTCAGCATGCGACTGACGTCCGAAGTAGAAAGTACAATTGGGTTGTCGTCGGTGGAGGATCGTTTATTGAAGATATCAATATCATCTGGTCGAAACGAGTGTAAAAGTTGTTCAGCTCATCAGGGAGTCAAGCACTGTTGGTACATGGAACAAAGCTAGTTGGTTTATAGTCAGTCAGGGTGTTGTTCCCTACCACATACGCCGAGGGTCAGAGGAGGTAAAGTGCTCCTCAATGCGGCGTTTGTAGCAGTGTTTGGCTATAGCTATTAGTCTCTTCGTATTGCCAGGAACTCCAGTGGGCGGTACAAAGGACGCTCGTACCCTGAGCGCTTCTATGCTGAGGGATGCCATGGTAAGAAATCTCAGACCACCAGTCTTGTTTTTTGCCCTTCTTTTGTACGCATTAGGTTTTTTCATTTATGTGCATCTGCTTTTGTTTTTTTTGTGAATCAGGACCGGCGTTTGTAGCAGTGCTTGGCTATAGCTATTCCTCTCCTCAGGTTAGCTCTGACCAAGCTGTATGCTTCCCGGCATCCTGATCTGAAGGCAGCATCTCTGGCTTTGAGCAGAGTGCGAACCTCTCTGTTAATCCAGGGCTTCTGATTAGGGAATGTTAATTATTATGGCAAACTTAAAATTAATGATTAAGTATCACCAGGAAGGAAGATCGACGCTCAAAGAATTCTTTGAGGAGAAGAGAGGAATAAGACAGACAGTCAAAGATTGCGTGAATCCGGTGTTTGTGCAGTGAATGTTAATTTCCAAAAGTGTCTGTCTCTCGTAGCTGTAGTTCGCAAGAGTTATTTGCGCAAGAAAACTGGAGATAGCTAAGTACAGAAGTATAACATCACTAAAACTGGTAAGACGCTGAGCCTCGCAGTGTGATCGCGATGCCATCTTGGTCCTGGGAGACCAAGGACCATTTCCTATAGAAATCAAGGTCCCAGAATCTGGAGGAAGAGAGGAGAGGCACGGAATCCACATTGTTCGAGGTACCCTGTAAAGTTTCCACAGTCAGTGGCAGTTTGGTGTCCCATGTCATCTGCTGGTGTGGGTCCACTTTATTTTCTGAGGTCCAAGGTCAACGCAGCCGCCTACCAGGGAGATTTAGATTACTTTATGCTTCCTTATGCTTCCAAGCGAGGTAGGTTAGTGCAGTGTGAAGTGCTGTTGAGATAGCGTCCTCGGTGGATCTGTTGCTACGATAAGCAATTTGGTGTGGGTCCAGCGTAGCAGGCAGGCAGGATTTCAAGTGAGAAAGAACTAGTCTTTTAAACCCCTTGGAAGTTATTGGGGGAAGTTATCATTCACTCTGCTCAGCATGTGACTGACGTCCGAATTGGAAAGTACAAGTGGGTTGTCGTCGGTGGAGGATCGTTTATTGAAGATATCAATATCATCTGGTCGAAACGAGCGTAGAAGTTGTTCAGCTCATCAGGGAGTGAAGCACTGTTGGTAGATGGAACAAAGCTAGTTGGTTTATAGTCAGTCAGGGTGTGTATTCCCTGCCACATACGCCGAGGGTCAGAGGAGGTAAAGTGCTCCTCAATCCGTCGTTTGTAGCAGTGCTTGGCTATAGCTATTAGTCTCTTCATATTTCCAGGGACTCCAGTGGGCGGTACAGAGGACGCTTGTACCCTGAGCGCTTGTTGATGCATTTCAGGACAGAGTTAGTGTAGGTGTCCAAGTGGATGTGTGAGCCTGTGCAGGCTCGGGCAGCATACTCACTCCAGTCGGTGTGCTGGAACTGTTGCTGAAGGAAGGAGTCAGCCCCATCCATCCAGAACTTTACAGTTCTGGTTGAAGGCTTAATCCTCTGCATGACTGGAGTGTATTTGGGAAGCAGGAACAAAGAAAGATGATCGGAAAGTCCAAGATGGGGGTGGGGTGTTGTTTTGAAGCTGGTTAAAGTCGAACCGATGCTGAATCCGGTGTTTGTGCAGTGAATGTTAATTTCCAAAAGTGTCTGTCTGTCGTAACTGTAGTTCGCAAGAGTTATTTGCGCAAGAAAACTGGAGATAGCTAAGTACAGAAGTATAACATCACTAAAACCGGTAAGACGCTGAGCCTCGCAGTGTGATCGCGATGCCATCTTGGTCCTGGAAGACCAAGGACCATTTCCTATAGAAATCAAGGTCCCAGAATCTGGAGGAAGAGAGGAGAGGCACGGAATCCACATTGTTCGAGCTACCCTGTAAAGTTTCCACAGTCAGTGGCGGTTTGGTGTCCCATGTCATCTGCTGGTGTGGGTCCACTTTATTTTCTGAGGTCCAAGGTCAACGCAGCCGCCTACCAGGGAGATTTAGATTACTTTATGCTTCCTTATGCTTCCAAGCGAGGTGGGTTAGTGCAGTGTGTAGTGCTGTTGAGATAGCGTCCTCGGTGGATCTGTTGCAACGATAAGCAAACTGGTGTGGGTCCAGCGTAGCAGGCAGGCAGGATTTCAAGTGAGAAAGAACTAGTCTTTTAAAGCACTTGGAAATTATTGAGGTGGGTTATGCAGTGTGTAGTTCTGTTGAGAGCGAAGACACCCGCAAGTTCCACAGCACAAGCACTCAGCACACGGCCAGGTACACCATCAGGGCCAGCTGCCTTCCGTGCATTCACTCTACTCAGCATGCGACTGACGTCCGAAGTGGAAAGTACAAGTGGGTTGTCATCGGTGGAGGATCGTTTATTGAAGATATCATTATCATCTGGTCGAAACGAGCGTAAAAGTTGTTCAGCTTATCAGGGAGTGAAGCACTGTTGGTAGATGGAACAAAGCTAGTTGGTTTATAGTCAGTCAGGGCGTGTATTCCCTGCCACATACGCCGAGGGTCAGAGGAGGTAAAGTGCTCCTCAATCCGGCGTTTGTAGCAGTGCTTGGCTATAGCTATTAGTCTCTTCATATTGCCAGGAACTCCAGTGGGCGGTACAAAGGACGCTCGTACCCTGAGCGCTTCTATGCTGAAGGATGCCATGGTAAGAAATCTCAGACCACCAGTCTTGTTTTTTGCCCTTCTTTTGTACGCATTAGGTTTTTCCATTCATGTGCATCTGCTTTTGTTTTTTTTGTGAATCAGGACCGGCGTTTGTAGCAGTGCTTGGCTATAGCTATTCCTCTCCTCAGGTTAGCTCTGACCAAGCTGTATGCTTCCCTGCATCCTGATCTGAAGGCAGCATCTCTGGCTTTGAGCAGAGTGCGAACCTCTCTGTTCATCCAGGGCTTCTGATTATGGAATGTTAATTATTATGGCAAACTTAAAATTAATGATTAAGTATCACCAGGAAGAAAGATCGACGCTCAAAGAATTCTTTGAGGAGAAGAGAGGAATAAGACAGACAGTCAAAGTCAGTCCACACAGTTGTTGATGTGTTTCAGGACAGAGTTAGTGTAGGTGTCCAAGTGGATGTGTGAGCCTGTGGAGGCTCGGGCAGCATACTCACTCCAGTCGGTGTGCTGGAACTGTTGCTGAAGGAAGGAGTCAGCCCCATCCATCCAGAACTTTACAGTTCTGGTTGAAGGCTTAATCCTCTGCATGACTGGAGTGTATTTGGGAAGCAGGAACAAAGAAAGATGATCGGAAAGTCCAAGATGGGGGTGGGGTGTTGTTTTGAAGCTGGTTAAAGTCGAACCAATGCTGAATCCGGTGTTTGTGCAGTGAATGTTAATTTCCAAAAGTGTCTGTCTGTCGTAACTGTAGTTCGCAAGAGTTATTTGCGCAAGAAAACTGGAGATAGCTAAGTACAGAAGTATAACATCACTAAAACCGGTAAGACGCTGAGCCTCGCAGTGTGATCGTGACGCCATCTTGGTCCTGGGAGACCAAGGACCATTTCCTATGGATATCAAGGTCCCAGAATCTGGAGGAAGAGAGGAGAGGCACGGAATCCACATTGCTCGAGGTACCCTGTAAAGTTTCCACAGTAAGTGGCGGTTTGGGGTCCCATGTCATCTGCTGGTGTGGGTCCACTGTATTTTCTGAGGTCCAAGGTCAACGCAGCCGCCTACCAGGGAGATTTAGATTACTTTATGCTTCCTTATGCTTCCAAGCGGGGTGGGTTAGTGCAGTGTGTAGTGCTGTTGAGAGCGAAGACACCCGCAAGTTCCACAGCACAAGCTCTTAGCACACGGCCAGGTACACCATCAGGGCCAGCTGCCTTCCGTGCATTCACTCTGCTCAGCATGCGACTGACGTCCGAAGTGGAAAGTACAAGTGGGTTGTCGTCGGTGGAGGATCGTTTATTGAAGAAATCAATATCATCTGGTCGAAACGAGTGTAAAAGTTGTTCAGCTCATCAGGGAGTGAAGCACTGTTGGTAGATGGAACAAAGCTAGTTGGTTTATAGTCAGTCAGGGCGTGTATTCCCTGCCACATATGCCGAGGGTCAGAGGAGGTAAAGTGCTCCTCAATCCGGCGTTTGTAGCAGTGCTTGGCTATATCTATTAGTCTCTTCATATTGCCAGGAACTCCAGTGGGCGGTACAAAGGACGCTCGTACCCTGAGCGCTTCTATGCTGAGGGATGCCATGGTAAGAAATCTCAGACCACCAGTCTTGTTTTTTGCCCTTCTTTTGTACGCATTAGGTTTTTCCATTTATATGCATCTGCTTTTGTTTTTTTTGTGAATCAGGACCGGCGTTTGTAGCAGTGCTTGGCTATAGCTATTCCTCTCCTCAGGTTAGCTCTGGCCAAGCTGTATGCTTCCCGGCGTCCTGATCTGAAGGCAGCATCTCTGGCTTTGAGCAGAGTGCGAACCTCTCTGTTCATCCAGGGCTTCTGATTAGGGAATGTTAATTATTATGGCAAACTTAAATTTAATGATTAAGTATCACCAGGAAAAAAGATCGATGCTCAAAGAATTCTTTGAGGAGAAGAGAGGAATAAGACAGACAGTCAAAGTCAGTCCACACAGTTGTTGATGTGTTTCAGGACAGAGTTAGTGTAGGTGTCCAAGTGGATGTGTGAGCCTGTGGTGGCTCGGGCAGCATACTCACTCTTGTCGGTGTGCTGGAACTGTTGCTGAAGGAAGGAGTCAGCCCCATCCATCCAGAACTTTACAGTTCTGGTTGAAGGCTTAATCCTCTGCATGACTGCAGTGTATTTGGGAAGCAGGAACAAAGAAAGATGATCGGAAAGTCCAAGATGGGGGAGGGGTGTTGTTTTGAAGCTGGTTAAAGTCGAACCGATGCTGAATCCGGTGTTTGTGCAGTGAATGTTAATTTCCAAAAGTGTCTGTCTGTCGTAACTGTAGTTCGCAAGAGTTATTTGCGCAAGAAAACTAGAGATAGCTAAGTACAGAAGTATAACATCACTAAAACCGGTAAGACGCTGAGCCTCGCAGTGTGATCGCGATGCCATCTTGGTCCTGGGAGACCAAGGACCATTTCCTATGGATATCAAGGTCCCATAATCTGGAGGAAGAGAGGAGAGGCATGGAATCCACATTGCTCGAGGTACCCTGTAAAGTTTCCACAGTAAGTGGCGGTTTGGGGTCCCATGTCATCTGCTGGTGTGGGTCCACTGTATTTTCTGAGGTCCAAGGTCAACGCAGCCGCCTACCAGGGAGATTTAGATTACTTTATGCTTCCTTATGCTTCCAAGCGAGGTGGGTTAGTGCAGTGTGTAGTGCTGTTGAGAGCGAAGACACCCGCAAGTTCCACAGCACAAGCTCTTAGCACATGGCCAGGTACACCATCAGGGCCAGCTGCCTCAATCTTTAAATCTAGATTAAAAACCTACCTTTTCAAACAAGCTTTTGGTTAATCACTCACCTTCAGGTTACTCCTTCTCTATTGGTGTTCGGGCTGGTTTTCATATTATCACTGTTCTGTATTAATCCTGTCATATCACCATAGCTACAGCATTCTTAGTTAGCTTTGTAGTACCTGCCAACAACGCTGTCTGTCGCTGGGTTCTCTTGCCTGACCAGTGGAAGCTTTTTTCGCAGGACAAATTTCCCCGTTCTTTACCATGACCCTACTAACCTTTTGTATTTTTATTTTGTTCCCTTTGTCTGGCTTTCTTTCTCCTGTCTCTCTCTCATGCTTTGAGATGTCCTGCTGCTCTCCAGGTTTTGCCCTGATCCAGCCCGTGTCCTGTACAAGATCCTGGCCTTGCTAAGACTCATACATCACTAATATCATCATCCTCACCATTTTCATTTCTACTTCTCCATCATCACTAATATACTACATTTATATTACTATAACCCCTTCACTTTTACTTCTGTTCTCTATTGTGTCTCCGGTGTCGACCCGAGGAGGATGGGTTCCCCGTATGAGTCTTGGTTCCTTCCAAGGTTTCTTCCTCGTGTGCTGAGGGAGTTTTTCCTTGCCACTGTTGCCCCTGGCTTGCTCATAGGAGGCTTGGACCCGGATCTCTGTAAAGCTGCTTTGTGACGACTTTTTGTTGTGAAAAGCGCTATATAAATAAAATCTGATTGATTGATTGATTGCCTTCCGTGCATTCACTCTGCTCAGCATGCGACTGACGTCCGAAGTGGAAAGTACAAGTGGGTTGTCGTCGGTGGAGGATCGTTTATTGAAGATATCAATATCATCTGGTCGAAACGAGTGTAAAAGTTGTTCAGCTCATCAGGGAGTGAAGCACTGTTGGTACATGGAACAAAGCTAGTTGGTTTATAGTCAGTCAGGGTGTGTATTCCCTACCACATACGCCGAGGGTCAGAGGAGGTAAAGTGCTCCTCAATCCGGCGTTTGTAGCAGTGCTTGGATATAGCTATTAGTCTCTTCATATTGCCAGGAACTCCAGTGGGCGGTACAAAGGACGCTCGTACCCTGAGCGCTTCTATGCTGAGGGATGCCATGGTAAGAAATCTCAGACCACCAGTCTTGTTTTTTGCCCTTCTTTTGTACGCATTAGGTTTTTCCATTTATGTGCATCTGCTTTTGTTTTTTTTGTGAATCAGGACCGGCGTTTGTAGCAGTGCTTGGCTATAGCTATTCCTCTCCTCAGGTTAGCTCTGACCAAGCTGTATGCTTCCCGGCGTCCTGATCTGAAGGCAGCATCTCTGGCTTTGAGCAGAGTGCGAACCTCTCTGTTCATCCAGGGCTTCTGATTAGGGAATGTTAATTATTATGGCAAACTTAAAATTAATGATTAAGTATCACCAGGAAGGAAGATTGACGCTCAAAGAATTCTTTGAGGAGAAGAGAGGAATAAGACAGACAGTCAAAGATTGCGTGAATCCGGTGTTTGTGCAGTGAATGTTAATTTCCAAAAGTGTCTGTCTCTTGTAGCTGTAGTTCGCAAGAGTTATTTGCGCAAGAAAACTGGAGATAGCTAAGTACAGAAGTATAACATCACTAAAACTGGTAAGACGCTGAGCCTCGCAGTGTGATCGCGATGCCATCTTGGTCCTGGGAGACCAAGGACCATTTCCTATAGAAATCAAGGTCCCAGAATCTGGAGGAAGAGAGGAGGGGCACGGAATCCACATTGCTCGAGGTACCCTGTAAAGTTTCCACAGTCAGTGGCGGTTTGGGGTCCCATGTCATCTGCTGGTGTGGGTCCACTGTATTTTCTGAGGTCCAAGGTCAACGCAGCCGCCTACCAGGGAGATTTAGATTACTTTATGCTTCCAAGCGAGGTGGGTTAGTGCAGTGTGTAGTGCTGTTGAGATAGCGTCCTCGGTGGATCTGTTGCAACGATAAGCAAACTGGTGTGGGTCCAGCGTAGCAGGCAGGCAGGATTTCAAGTGAGAAAGAACTAGTCTTTTAAAGCACTTGGAAATTATTGGGGTGAGTGCTACAGGTCGAAAGTCATTAAAGTCTGAAGCAGTAGAATGCTTAGGCACAGGCACAATAATGGCTGACTTAAAGATAGATGGTACAGCTGCCTGGGCAAGCGAAACATTAAAGATGTGAGCGAAGACACCCGCAAGTTCCACAGCACAAGCTCTTAGCACACGGCCAGGTACACCATCAGGGCAAGCTGCCTTCTGTGCATTCACTCTGCTCAGCATGTGACTGACGTCCGAATTGGAAAGTACAAGTGGGTTGTCGTCGGTGGAGGATCGTTTATTGAAGATATCAATATCATCTGGTCGAAACGAGCGTAGAAGTTGTTCAGCTCATCAGGGAGTGAAGCACTGTTGGTAGATGGAACAAAGCTAGTTGGTTTATAGTCAGTCAGGGTGTGTATTCCCTGCCACATACGCCGAGGGTCAGAGGAGGTAAAGTGCTCCTCAATCCGTCGTTTGTAGCAGTGCTTGGCTATGGCTATTAGTCTCTTCATATTGCCAGGGACTCCAGTGGGCGGTACAGAGGACGCTTGTACCCTGAGCGCTTGTTGATGCATTTCAGGACAGAGTTAGTGTAGGTGTCCAAGTGGATGTGTGAGCCTGTGCAGGCTCGGGCAGCATACTCACTCCAGTCGGTGTGCTGGAACTGTTGCTGAAGGAAGGAGTCAGCCCCATCCATCCAGAACTTTACAGTTCTGGTTGAAGGCTTAATCCTCTGCATGACTGGAGTGTATTTGGGAAGCAGGAACAAAGAAAGATGATCGGAAAGTCCAAGATGGGGGAGGGGTGTTGTTTTGAAGCTGGTTAAAGTCCAACCGATGCTGAATCCGGTGTTTGTGCAGTGAATGTTAATTTCCAAAAGTGTCTGTCTGTCGTAACTGTGGTTCGCAAGAGTTATTTGCGCAAGAAAACTGGAGATAGCTAAGTACAGAAGTATAACATCACTAAAACCGGTAAGACGCTGAGCCTCGCAGTGTGATCGCGATGCCATCTTGGTCCTGGAAGACCAAGGACCATTTCCTATAGAAATCAAGGTCCCAGAATCTGGAGGAAGAGAGGAGAGGCACGGAATCCACATTGTTCGAGCTACCCTGTAAAGTTTCCACAGTCAGTGGCGGTTTGGTGTCCCATGTCATCTGCTGGTGTGGGTCCACTTTATTTTCTGAGGTCCAAGGTCAACGCAGCCGCCTACCAGGGAGATTTAGATTACTTTATGCTTCCTTATGCTTCCAAGCGAGGTGGGTTAGTGCAGTGTGTAGTGCTGTTGAGATAGCGTCCTCGGTGGATCTGTTGCAACGATAAGCAAACTGGTGTGGGTCCAGCGTAGCAGGCAGGCAGGATTTCAAGTGAGAAAGAACTAGTCTTTTAAAGCACTTGGAAATTATTGAGGTGGGTTATGCAGTGTGTAGTTCTGTTGAGAGCGAAGACACCCGCAAGTTCCACAGCACAAGCACTCAGCACACGGCCAGGTACACCATCAGGGCCAGCTGCCTTCCGTGCATTCACTCTACTCAGCATGCGACTGACGTCCGAAGTGGAAAGTACAAGTGGGTTGTCATCGGTGGAGGATCGTTTATTGAAGATATCATTATCATCTGGTCGAAACGAGCGTAAAAGTTGTTCAGCTTATCAGGGAGTGAAGCACTGTTGGTAAATGGAACAAAGCTAGTTGGTTTATAGTCAGTCAGGGCGTGTATTCCCTGCCACATACGCCGAGGGTCAGAGGAGGTAAAGTGCTCCTCAATCCGGCGTTTGTAGCAGTGCTTGGCTATAGCTATTAGTCTCTTCATATTGCCAGGAACTCCAGTGGGCGGTACAAAGGACGCTCGTACCCTGAGCGCTTCTATGCTGAGGGATGCCATGGTAAGAAATCTCAGACCACCAGTCTTGTTTTTTGCCCTTCTTTTGTACGCATTAGGTTTTTCCATTTATGTGCATCTGCTTTTGTTTTTTTTTGTGAATCAGGACCGGCGTTTGT